>NW_022439576.1:0-9047 GCF_009761245.1 Sapajus apella
GGCCCTGAGAGGAGGACATGAAGACATTCTGGGCCTGGACAGGATGCCAGAAAGCCAACGCTGGGCCAGAGAGGGCCACCGGGAGGCATCGGCTTGGCCTGAGGGGGCCACTGGGAAGCCAGGGGCTGGGCCTGTAGATACAGGCTGCCACAGAGGCAGGAGCTGGGCCTGAGCAGAGGCCATGGTGAGGTCACAAGCTGGGCCTGGAGGGTCCACTGGGAAGCGGATGCAGACACGGAGTAGAGGCTGGACCTGGAGGGACCTAGCACAGGCAGGAGCCGTGTCTGGTGAGGTCAGCCTGAAGATGAAGCTTGGGCCTGGACAGGCCGCCGGGAGGCAGGAGCTGGCACAGGAGGGTCCGTGAGAGGCATGAGCTGGGCCCAGACAGGCCAGTAGGAGGGAGGACCTGAGCCTAGCTAAGCTCCATGCCAGCATGAGGTGAGATCTGGGTCTGCAGAAGTTTGCCAGAGGCACGAGCTGGGCTACAATGGGCCAGTGTAAGGGAGGCCCTGGGCTGGTGGACACAGCTGCTAGGCAGGCAGGCAGGATCTTGTCCAGGGGAAGCCACCGGCAGGTAGCAGCTGGTCCTGTGTAGGCTGTGGGGAAGCCAGAGTTGGGCCAGGAGAGGCCAGTGTCAGGTGGTAACTGGGCCTGTCAGGGCCACTGGGAGGCAGACAGTAGGCGCTGAAAGACCCACTTGAGGAAGCTTCGGGCCGACAGAGGAAAGGCTGCCGGGAGCTGGCCAGGAGCCGAGCCAAAAGAGGTTGCAGGGAGGCAGGGCATGGGCCTCCTGGAGATGCTCACAGGAGGCAGGAGCTGGGCCTGAGGGGGCCGTTGCAAGGCAGGAGCTGGCCCTGTTGGGGCCTAAGTGAAACGTTTTGCTCTCATGAGGGGCCGCCGGGAGGGCAGGAACTGGGCCGAGAGAGGCCAACTTCAGCACCCGATGCTTGGGCTAGCCGAGCCTGGCAGGATGAGGCCAGAGCCAGGACCAGAGAAGCTGACGTGAGGATGTTTGGGGCCTGGAGATGCCCTGGGAGGGCAGGAGCCAAGTCTGGAGAGGTGACAGTGAGGCCTGGGCTGGGGGAGGGCCTGAGTTGAGGGCCTGGGCTTTCGGCCTACAGAGGCCACCAAGAGATGGGCGGTGCAGAGTCCACAGAAGTTGCTGCGAGGCAACGTAGGAAGCTGGCTGCAGATGCAGCCGGGAGAAAGAGCTGAGTCTGGAGAAGCAGATATGAAGACGTTCTGGGCCCGGATCAGATGCCAGAAAGCCAAAGCTGGGCCTGGGAGGGTGGTCGGGAGGCACCAGCTTGGCCTGAGGGAGCCACTGGGAGGCCAGGGGCTGGGGCTATGGATACAGACTGCCAGAGGCAGTAGCTGGGCATGAGTGGAGGCCACGGTGAGGCCATGACCTGGGCCCGGAGGGTCCACTGGAAGGTGGACATGGAGGTGGAGTGGAGGCTGGACGTGGAGGGGCTAGCACAGGCAGGAGCTGGGCCTGGGGAGGCTAGGCCTGGAGAGGAAGGTGTGGGCCTGGACAGGCCACTGGAAGGCAGGAGCTGGCCCCAGTGAGTTCCTGAAAGGCATGAGTTGGGCCCAGACAGGCTGGTGCGAGGGAGGACCTGGGCCTAGCTAGGCTCGAGGCCAGCACGAGACTAAAGTTGGGTCTGAAGAGGTTTGCCAGAGGTGCAAGCTGGGCCTCAACCAGCCAGTGTGTGGGAGGCACTGGGGCTGTGGACACAGCCGGGAGGCAGGCAGGCAGGATTTTGGCCTGGCGAAGCCGTCGGCCAGCAACAGCTGGTCCGGGGAAGGCTGCGAAAAGTCCAGAGCTGGGCCTGGAGAGGTCACTGTCAAACAGTAGCTGGGCCTCTCAGGGCCACCTGGAAGCAGATGGTAGAACCAGAAAGTTCCACTTGAGGAAGCTTTGGACCGACATAGGAAAGGCTGCCAGGAGCTGGCCAGGAGCCCAGCCAAAAGAGGCGGCTGGGAGGCAGGGCATGGGCCTGTGGGTGTGCCCAGGAATAGGAGACCCGCCTGGGGAGGTGGCCAGGAAGGAGGCAGAGGCTGGGACTCCCAGAGAGACTGACTGGAGGCAGGAGCTGGGACCCATGGGGCCGCTGGGAGGCAGGAGCTGGCCCTGGAGGGGCCCACATGAGGACGTTTGGAGCATATGATGGGACGCCGGGAGGGCAGGAGCTGGGTCTGGAGAGGCTGACTTTAGGACCCGATGCTTGGGCCGGCTGAGGCTGGCAGGAGGAGACTGAAGCCGGGCTGGGAGAAGCAGAAACGAGGATGTTTGGGGCCTGGAGACTGACCAGGATTGTGGCAGGTGGGCCTGGAGAGGCCACCGTGAGGCCTGTGCTGGGTGGGCCTGGAGGGCCTGAGTCGAGGGCCTGAGCTTTTGGGGCTTACAGAGGCCACTGCAAGCTGGGCATGAGCGGAGTCCACAGAGGTTGCTACGAGGCAAGGCAGGAAGGGGGCCAATTGACGCAGTGGGGAGGAAGAGCTGGGCCTTGAGAGGCAGACGTGAAGACTTCTGCACCAGAAGAGGATGCCAGAAAGCCAACGCTGGCCCTGGAGGGCCGCCAGGAGGCATCAGCTTGTCCTAAGGGGGCCACTGGGAGACCAGGGGCTGGGCCTGTGGACACAGGCTGTCACAGAGGCAGGAGATGGGTCCGAGTGGAGGCCACGGTGAAGGCCATGAGCTGGGCCGGGAGGGTCCACTGGGAGGCAGATGTGGAGGCGGAGGCTGGACCCAGAGGGGCCTAGTTCAGGCAGAAGCCGGGCGTGGGGACGCCGGGCCTGGAGAGGAAGCTGTGGGTCTAGACAGGCTGCCGGGAGGCAGGAGCTGGCCAGGGAGAACTCGTGAGTGGCATGAGCTGGGCCCAGACAGGCCAGTGGGAGGCAGAACCCAGGCCTAGCTAGGCTGGAGGTCAGTGCGAGGCGAGAGCTGGGTCTGGAGACGTTTGCCAGAGGTGTGAGCTGGGCCCCAACCAGCCAGTGGGAGGGCAGCACTTGGTCTGTGGATGCAGCTGTGAGGCAGTCAGGCAGGATCATGGCTTGAAGGAAGCCATTAGCAGGCAGCAGCTGGTCCTGGGTAGTCTGTGGGGAGTCCAGAGCTGGGCTGGAGAGGCCACTGTCAGGCACTAGCTGGGCCTGTCAGGGCCACCGGGAGGCAGACAGAAGGCCCAGAAAGCCCCACTTGAGGAAGCTTCGGGCCGACAGGAAAGGCCGCCGGGAGGTGGCCAGGGGCCCAGCCAAAAGAGGCTGCAGGGAGGTAGGACGTGGGCCTGTGGGCGCAGCCAGGAGGAGAAGACCCGCTGGGGAGGCCGCCAGGAGGGAGACAGAGTCTGGGCCTCCCAGAGAGGCCAATAGGAGGTAGGAGCTGGGCCCAAGGGGGCCACTGGGAGGTAGGAGCCGGCCCTGGAGGAGCCCATGTGAGGATGTTTTGCACCCATGAGGGGCCACTGGGAGGGCAGGAGCTGAGCCTGGAAAGGCCAACTTCAGGACCCAATGTTTGGTTTGGCTCGAGCCGGCGGGAGGAAGCTGGAGCCGAGCTGGGAAAAGCCAACTTGAGGATGTTTGGGGCCTGGAGATGCCCTGGGAGGGGAGAAGGCAAGCATGGACAGGCCACTGTGAGGCCTTGGCTGCATGTGCCCGGAGGGCCTGAGTCAAGGGCCTGAGGCTTCGGGCCTACAGAGGCCACTGGGAGCTGGGCAGGAGTAGAGTCCACAGAGGTTGCTGCGAGGTGAAGCAGGAAGGTGGGTGTGTAGACGCAGCCTGGAGAAGAGCTGGGCCCCGAGGCGGACGTGAAGACGTTCTGGGCCCAGACAGGATGCCAGAAAGCCAACGCTGGGACCGGGAGGGCCCCCGGGAGACACTGGCTTGGCCTGAGGGGGTCCTTGCGAGGCCGGGGGCTGGGCCTGTAGACACAGGCTGCCACAGAGGCAGGAGCTGGGCTTGAGCAGAGGCCACGGTGAGGCCACGAGCTGAGCCTGGAGGGTTCACTGGGAGGCGGACGTGGAGGCTGGACCTGGGGGGGCCTAGCACAGGCAGGAGCCAGGCCTGGGGAGGCCAGGCCTGGAGAGGAAGCTGTGGGCCTGGACAGGCTGCTGGGAGGCAGGAGCTGTTCCTGGAGAGTCCCTGAGAAGCATGAGTTGGTCCCAGACAGGCCGGTGCGAGAGAGGACCCGGGCCTAGCTAGGCTCAATGCCAGCGCCAGGCGAGACCTGGTTCCGGAGAGGTTTGCCAGAGGTGCGAGCTGGGCCCCAAATGGCCAGTGTGAGGGAGGCCCTGGGCCTGTGGACACAGCTGGGAAGCAGGCAGGCAGGATCCTAGCCTGGGGAAGTTGCCGGCAGGCAGCAGGTGGTCCTGAGGAGGCTGTGGAAAGTCCAGAGCTGGGCCCGGGGAGGTCACTGTCAGTTGGTAGCTGGGCCTGTCAGGGCAGCCTGGAGGCAGAGTGTAGGCCCAGAAAGTCCCACTTGAGGAAGCTTCGGGCTGACAGGAAAGGCCGCCAGGAGCTGGCCAGGAGCCCAACAAAAAGAGGCTGCGGGGAGGTAGGAAGTGGGACTGTGGGCATGGCCAGAAGAAAAAGACCCGCTGGGGAGGCCGCCAGGAGGGAGGCAGAGGCTAGCCCTCCAGGAGAGGATGAGGGGAGGCAGGAGCTAAGCCTGAGTGGGCCGCTGGGAGGGAGGAGCTGGCCCTGGAGGGGCCCATGTGAGGATGTATTGTACCCATGAGGGGCTTCCGGGTGGGCAGGGGTTGAGCCTGGAAAGGCGGACTTCAGGACCCCATGCTTTGGCCAGCTGAAGCAGGTGGGAGGAGGCCGGAGCCGTGCCGGGAAAAGCCGACATGAGGATGTTTGGGGCATGGAGACGCCCTGGGAGGGCAGGAGGCGAGCCTGGAAAGGCCACTGTGAGGCCTGGGCTGGATGTGCCTGGAAGGCCTGAGTAAAGGGCCTGAGGCTTCGGGCCTACAGAGGCCACTGGGAGCTGGGCAGGAGCTGAGTCCACAGAGGTTGCTGCGAGGTGAGGCAGGAAGGTGGGTGTGTAGACGCAGCTGGGAGAAGAGCTCGGACCCGAGAGGGGAACGTGATGATGATGATCTGGGCCTGGAAAGGATGCTAGAAAGCCAATGCTGCGCCCGAGGGCTGCTGGGAGGCACCGGTTTGCCCTGAGGGGGCCACTGGGAGGCTGGGGGCTGGGCCTGTAGATACAAGCTGCCACAGAGGCAGGAGCTGGGCCTGAGCGGAGGCCATGGTGAGGCCACAAGCTGGGCCTGGAGAGTCCACTGGGAGGTGGATGCAGACACGGAGTGGAAGCTGGACCTGGAGGGACCTAGCACAGGCAGAGGCCGGGCCTGGTGAGGCTGGGCCTGGAGATGAAGCTGTGGGCCTTGACAGGCCACCAGAAGGGAGGAGGTGGCACAGGAGAATCAGTGAGAGGCACGAGCTGGGCCCAGACAGGTCAGTAGGAGGGAGGAACTAATCTTAAGCTCCACGCCAGCCTGAGGCGAGATCTGGGTCCACAGAGGTTTGCCAGAGGCACGAGCTGGGCTACAATGGGCCAGTGTAAGGGAGGCCCTGGGCTGGTGGACACAGCCACTAGGCAGGCAGGCAGGCAGGATCCTGTCCCGGGGAAGCCACTGGCAGGCAGCAGCTGGTCCTGGGTAGGCTGTGGGGAGGCCAGAGTTGGGCCAGAAGAGGCCACTGTCAGGTGGTAGCTGGGCCTGTCAGGGCCACTGGGAAGCAGATGGTAGGCCTTGAAAGACTCACTTGAGGAAGCTTCGGGCCAATAGAGGAAAGGCTGCCGGGAGCTGGCCAGGAGCCGAGCCAAAAGAGGCTGCAGAGAGGCAGGGTGTGGGCCTGTGGGTGTGGCCAGGAGAAAAAGCCCCACCTGGGGAGGCTGCCAGGAGGGAGGCAGAGGCTGGGCTTCCTGGAGAGGCTCACAGGAGGCAGGAGCTGGGCCCAAGAAGGCCGTTGAGATGCAGGAGCTGGCCCTGTTGGGGCCCATGTGAAGACGTTTTATACCCATGAGGGGCCGCCGGGAGGGCAGGAGCTGGGCCAGGAGAGGTCAACTTCAGGACCCGATGCTTCGGCTGGCTGAGCCCAGTGGGAGGAGGCCGAAGCCTGGCCAGCAGAAGCTGATATGAGGATGTTCAGGACCTGGAGATGCCCTGGGAGGGCAGAAGCTGAGTCTGGAGAGGCGACAGTGAGGCCTGGGCTAGGTGGGCCTGTAGGACCTGAGTCGAGTGCCTGAGCTTTTGGGCCTACAGAGGCTGCCGAGAGCTGGGCAGGAGCGGAGTCTGCAGAGGTTGCTGTGAGGCGAGGCAGGAAGGTGGGTGTGTAGACACAGCCAGGAGGAAGAGCTGGACCTCGAGAGGCTGACGTGAAGACGTTCTGGGCCCGAACAGGATGTGAGGAAGTCAATGTTGGGCCCAGGAGCGAGGACGGGAGGCACTCGCATTGCCTGGGGGGACACTGGGAGGCCGGGGGCTGGGCCTGTGGATACAGGCTGCCACAGAGGCAGGAGCTGGGCTGGAGCGGAGGCCATGGTGAGGCCACTAGCTGGGCCTGGAGGGTCCACTGGAAGGCAGATGTGCAGGCAGAGGCAGAGGCGGAGGTGGAGGCTGGACCTGGAGAAGCCTAAGCACAGGCAGGACCTGGGCCTGGGGATGCTGGGCCTGGAGAGGAAGCTGTGGGCCTGGACAGACCGCTGGAAGGCAAGAGCTGGCCCCAGAGAGTCGCTGAGAGGCATGAGTTGGGCCCAGACAGGCTGGTGCGAGGGAGGACCCAAGGCAAGGTAGGCTCGATGCTGGCGCCAGGTGACAGTTGGTTCTGGAGAGGTTTGCCAGAGGTGCGAGCTGGGCCCCAACCAGCCAGTGTGTGGGAGGCCCTGGGCCTGTGGACTCAGCTGGGAGGCAGCCAGGCATAATCTTGGTCTGGGGAAGCCACCAACAGGCAGCAGCTGGTCCTGCAGAGGCTGTGAAAAGTCCAGAGCTGGGCCAGGAGAGACCACTGTCAGGTGGTAGCTGGACCTGTCAGGGCCACCGGGAAGCAGATGGTAGGCCCAGAAAGTCTCACTTGAGGAAGCTTTGGATCAACATGGGAAAGGCCACCAGGAGCTGGCCAGGAGCCCAGCCACAAGAGGCTGCCAGGAGGCAGGTCATGGGCCTGTGGGTGTGCCCAAGAGGAGGAGACCCGCCTGGAGAGGCGGCCAGGAAGGAGGCAGAGGCTGGGCCTCCTGGAGAGGCTCACAGGAGGCAGGAGCTGGGCCTGAGGGGGCCATTGCGAGGCAGGAGCTGGCCCTATTAGGGCCCATGTGAAGACGTTTTGCATCTATGAGGGGCCGCTGGGAGGGCAGGAGCTGGGCCTGGAGAGGCCTTCAGGACCTGATGCTTGGGCCAGCCGAGGCCAGCAGGAGGAGGCTGGAGCGGGACCAGGAGAAGCAGACACGAGCACGTTTGTGGCCTGGAGATGCCCTGAGAGGGTAGGAGCCAAGGCTGGAGAGGCCACCGTGAGGCCTGTGCTTGGTGGGCCTGGAGGGCCTGAGTCGAAGGCCTGAGCTTTTGGGCCTACAGAGGCCACTGCGAGCTGGGCAGGAGCAGACTCCACAGAGGTTGCTGCGAGGCAAGGCAGGAAGGGGGCCTCTAGTAGCAGGGGGAAGGAAGAGCTGGGCCCCGAGAGCTGGACATGAAGACTTCTGGGCCAGAAGAGGATGCCAGAAAGCCAACGCTGGCCCAGGAGGGCTGCCAGAAGGCATCAGCTTAGCCTAAAGGGGCCACTGGGAGTCCAGGGGCTGGGCCTGTGGATACAGGCTGTCACAGAGGCAGGTGCTGGGCCTGAGTGGAGACCATGGTGAAGGCCACAAGCAGGGGCTGGAAGGTCCACTGGGAGGCGGAGGCGGAGGCAGAAGCAGAGGCAGAAGGGGGACCCAGAGGGGCCTAGCAGAGGCAGGAGCCGGACGTGTGGACACCAGGCCTGGAGAGGAAGCTGTGGGCCTAGATATGCTGCTGGGAGGCAGGAGCTGGCCCAGGACAGTCTGTGAGAGGCATGAGCTGGGCCCAGACAGGCCAGTGCTAGGGAGGACCTGGACCTAGGTGCTAGGGAGGAGTTGGGTTCAGAGTGGTTTGCCAAAGGCACCAGCAGGGCACCAATCAGCTAGTGGGAGGGCTGCACTCTGCCTGTGGACGCAGCTGGGAGGCAGTTAGGCAGGATCATGCCCTGGAAAAGCTGTCGGCAGGCAGCAGCTGGTCCTGGGTAGGCTTCAGAGAGTCCAGAGCTGGGCCCGGAGAGGCCACTGTCAGGCACTAGCTGGGCCTGTCAGGGCCACCGGGAGGCAGACGGAAGGCCCAGAAAGCCCTACTTGAGGAAGCTGCGTGTCGACAGGAAAGGCTGCTGGGAGGTGGCCAGGAGCCCAGCCAAAAGAGGCTGTGGGGAGGTAGGATATGGGCCTCTGGATGCAGCCAGGAAAAGAAGACCCGCTGTGGAGGCCACCAGGAGGGAGGCAGAGGCTGGGCCTCCCGGAGAAGCTGACAGGAAGCAGGAGCTGGGCCTCGAGGGGCCTATGTGAGGACATTTTGCACCCTTGAGGGGCTGCCGGGAGGGCAGGAGTTGAACCTGGAAAGGCCGACTTCAGGACTCGATGCTTGGGCTGGCTGAAGCTGGCGAGAGGAGGCTGGAGCCGGGCTGGAAAAAGCCAACGCAAGAATGTTTGGGGCCTGGAATCGCCCTGGGAGGGCAGGGGGCGAGTCTGGAAAGGCCACTGTGAGGCCTGGGCTGGATGTGCCTAGAGGGCCTGAATTGAGGGCCTGAGCTTTCGGGCCTACAAAGGCCGCTGGGAGCTGGGCAGGAGTGGAGTCCACAGAGGTTGCTGAGAGACGAGGCAGGAAGGTGGGCGTGTAGATGCAGACGGGAGAAGAGCTGGGCCCAGACATGCGGATGTGAAGATGTTCTGGGCCCAGAGAGGATGCCAGAAAGCCAATGCTGGGCCCAGGAGGGCCACCGGCAGGCACCGGCTTGGTCCGAGGGGACCACAGGAAGGCTGGGGGCCA
>NW_022439577.1:0-1204 GCF_009761245.1 Sapajus apella
TCAGGATGATGTTAGTGTCATAAAATGGTTTGGGAAGAATTCCCTCATTTTGTATTGTTTGGAAGAGTTTCAGAAGAAATGGTACCAGCTCCTCTTTGTATGTCTGGTAGAATTCAGCTGTCACCCTATCTGGGCCAGGGCTTTTTTTGGGTGCTAAGCTATTATTTGCTGCCTCAACTTCAGACCTTGTTATGGGTCTGTTTAGGGTTTTGGCTTCTTCCTGGTTTAGGCTTGGCAGGAGGCAAGTGTCCAGGAATTTATCCATTTCTTCCAGGTTTATTAGTTTGTTTGCGTAGAGTTGTTCGTAATAATCTCTGATGATGGTTTGAATTTCTGTGGAATCTGTGGTGATATCCCCTTTATCTTTTTTTATTGCATCAATTTGGTTATTCTCTCTTTTCTTTTTTATTAATCTGGCTAGTGGTCTGTCTATTTTGTTGATCTTTTCAAAAAACCAGCTCCTGGATTTATTGATTTTTTGAAGGGTTTTTTGTGTTTCTATCTCCTTCAGTTCTGCTCTGATCTTAGCTATTTCTTGTCTTCTGCTAGACTTTGAGTTTTTTTGATCTTGCTCCTCTAGCTCTTTCAGTTTTGACGATAGGGCGTCAATTTTTGATCTCTCCTTGCTTCTCATGTGGGCACTAATTGCTATATATTTTCCTCTAGAGACTGCTTTAAATGTGTCCCAGAGATTCTGGTATGTTGTGTCTTCATTCTTGTTGGTTTCAAAGAACATCTTTATTTCTGCCTTTATTTCATTGTTTATCCAGTCAACATTTCAAGAGCAAGTTGTTCAGTTTCCATGAAGCTGTGCGGTTCTGAGTTAGTTTTTGAATTCTGAGTTCTAACTTGATTGCACTGTGGTCTGAGAGACTGTTTGTTACGATTTCCGTTCTTTTGCATTTGCTGAGGAGTGATTTACTCCCAATTATGTGGTCAATTTTAGAGTAGGTGTGATGTGGTGCTGAGAAGAATGTATATTCTGTGGATTTGGAATGGAGAGTTCTGCAAATGTCTATTAGGTTTGCTTGGTCCAGGTCTGAGTTCAAGTCCTGGATATCCTTGTTAATTTTCTGTCTGGTTGATCTGTCTAATGTTGACAATGGGGTGTTAAAGTCTCCCACTATTATTGTGTGGGAGTCTAAGTCTCTTTGTAGGTCATTAAGAACTTGCCTTATGTATCTGGGTGCTCCTGTATTGGGTG
>NW_022439577.1:1304-9046 GCF_009761245.1 Sapajus apella
CTTTTGATTGGGCATTTAGTCCATTTACATTTAGGGTTAATATTGTTTTGTGTGAATTTGATACTGCCATTTTGGTGCTAGCTGGCTGTTTTGCCCTTTAGTTGAGCTGGTACTTGTTGTTCCTTTATATGTGTAGAGCCTCTTTCAGGAGCTCTTGTAGAGCTGGCCTGGTGGTGACGAAATCTCTGAGTACTTGCATGTTCCCAAAGGATTTTATTTTTCCTTCACTTATGAAGCTTAGTTTGGCTGGATAGGAGACTCTGTGTTGAAAGTTCTTTTCTTTAAGGATGTTGAATATTGGCCCCCATTCTCTTCTGGCTTGTAGGGTTTCTGCTGAGAGATCTGCTGTGAGTCTGATGGGCTTCCCTTTATGGGTAACCCGACCTTTCTCTCTGGCTGCCCTTAGTATTTTCTCCTTCATTTCGACCCTGGTGAATCTGACGATTATGTGCCTTGGGGTTGCTCTTCTTGACGAATATCTTTGTAGTGTTCTCTGTATTTCCTGGACTTGAATGTTTGCCTGCCTTGCTAGGTTGGGAAAGTTTTCCTGGATAATATCCTGAAGAGTATTTTCCAGCTTGGATTCATTCTCTTTGTTGCATTCGGGTATGCCTATCAAACGTAGATTAGGTCTTTTCACATAGTCCAACATTTATTGGAGACTTTGTTCATTCCTTTTTACCCTTTTTTCTCCATTCTTGCCTTCCCGTTTTATTTCACTGAGTTGATCTTCGACCTCTTACATCCTTTCTTCTGCTTGGTCAATTCAGCTGTTGATACTTGTGCATGCTTCACGATGTTCTCGTGTTGTGTTTTTCTGCTCCATCAATTCACTTATATTCCTTTCTATTTTGTCCATTCTTGTTAGCATTTCGTCAAATCTTTTTTCAAGGTTCTTAGTTTCTTGGCATTTGGTTAGAACATGTTCTTTAAGTTCACAGAAGTTTCTTACTACCCACCTTCTGAAGTCTGATTCTGTCATTTCATCACACTCGTTCTCCATCCAACTTTGTTCCCTTGCTGGTCAGGAGTTGTGATCCCTTGTAGGAGGAGAGGTGTTCTGGTTTCGGGTGTTTTCATCCTTTTTTCGCTGGTTTCTTCCCATCTTTAAGGATTTATCCACCTGTCGACTTTGTGGTTGTTGGCTCTCAGATTGGGTCTCAAATCTTTCAGATTGATGG
Organism: Sapajus apella; assembly: GCF_009761245.1. NCBI lineage: Eukaryota > Metazoa > Chordata > Mammalia > Primates > Cebidae > Sapajus > Sapajus apella. The sequence goes on from NW_022439577.1 coordinate 2,486, forward strand.
TCTGTTTGTTGATGATGAGGTTATTTCTGTTTCTTGGTTTCCTTCTGACAGTCTGGCCCCCCTGCTGTAGGTCTGCTGAGGTTCACTCCAGGCCCTGCTTGCCTGCGGTTCACCTGCAGTAGCTGCTGAACAGCAAGGGTTGTTACCAGTTTTCTTCTTCTGCTATCTTTGTCCCAGAAGGATACCCGCCTAGTGTCAATCTGATCTCTGTTTTATGAGGTGGCTTTTTGGATATATAGGGTTCAGTGAGCTGCTTGAGGAGACGGTCTCTTCTTTATAGGAGCTCAAATGGTGAGCTGCGAGCTCTGTTGTTGTTCATTCAGAGCTGCTGGGCAGGTCCTTTTAGGTCTGCTGTAGCAGTACTCATAAACTACTTTTTGTTCCCAGGTGCTCTGTCCCAGGGATTTATGGCTTTATTTATGAGTTTCCGTTATGCTGCCGCCTTCTTTTTTTTTTTTCTCCTTCAGACCTGCCCAGCCCAGCAAGGAGGCAGCCTAGTCACTGTCGGCCTATAGCAGCTTTGCTGAGCTGCTGTGGGCTCCGCCCCGCTGCTGAGTGACCTTCCCTGCAGTCCTGTTTATATGGGTGTAGTTAGAACTGCTTTGGGGATGGCTGCCCGCCTCTGTTGGGGCGGAGTCTCTGCTGTGGCGGGTTGCCTTGACAATGGCGGGCTGCCTCGGTAATGGCGGACGCCCCTCCCCCACAGAGCTGGACCGTCCCGGGTTCAGCTGCGCTTGCTGTGAAACTCTCAATCCAGAGTTTCTGGTTGCTGTTCTTTTGTGGGGGTGTGGCCAGCCGAGCCTGATCGTCTGGCTCCCTGCCTCAGAGCCTTTTTTAAATTGGTGTTCCAGTCGCCTGTTGAAGAGGCACCGGGGTCTGTTTGTTTTCCCCTGCGGCCAGTCACTGAGCTGGCTTAAACAGCGGCACTGAGGTTTCTGGCGCTTTTTTTTTTGTTTTTTCCCCTGGAATCTACTGTCCTGGTTATCTGCTCTGTCCCCTTTTTGAGCCGGGGTACGGGCGACTTCCCGTGGCTCCAATCGCCAGCCAAAAGGGCCCCCGGACCAGTGTATTTTGTATGGAGAAGCTCGGCTCTGGGGCGCCGACAAAGCAGCCGCGTGGGGCAAAGCGGCGGCGCTGGTCGGCACAGCCGCGCTGGCCGAAACAGCCGGGCTGGCGACCGTGGATCACCTCTGCCCGGGAATTTCCTAGTCTGTGGGCAATAATAACGTGGCGTCCACTCACCCTCTGCACTTTCACTGGGAGCTGCGATCCTGAGCTGCTCCTAAACGGCCATCTTTGATCCGGTTGGTCTCAGAAACGTGTTTCTATCTCGCTGAATCTTAACGGAGATGCAACTTCCTAAGGTGAATGAAAACAAAGCAGAGAAGTTTGAAATGTTCATTTCTCCTGCGTTTTGCATGCAGTCTTACTGCTAATTCTTACATGAATGTATATGGCTGGAAATAGCTGTTTCTAGATTCAACAAAGAAAGGGTTTCTGAAGTGCTGCACACACACATCAGTTTCACTCTGTAAGTTAATTGTGCACCTTGAAAACCATTCTGCTAGCTGGCTCCATTTTTGTTTTAGAGCCATATATTTCTCATTACAGCCTACACTCTCATTCACTCTGGAATATCCAAACGCAGCTTTTAGAAGAAACGTGTTTCTAACTCGCTGAATCTAAATACACATGCAACTTCCAAAGGTGAATGAACACAAAGCAGAGCCATTTGAAATAGACGTTGCTCCTGTGTTTTACACGCAGTCTTATTGCTAATTCTCATATGCCTGTGTATGACTGTAAATATCTGTCTAGATGTTACAAAGAAAGGGTTTCTGAACTGCTTCACACACATCTGTTTAACTCTGTAAGTTGATTGCAAACCTTGACAACCATTCTGCTAGATAGCTCCGTTTTTGCTTTAGAGCAAGATATTTCTCATTGCAGCCTATTATCCCTTTTACTCTGGAATATCCAAACGCAGCTTTTAGAAGAAACGTGTTTCTAACTCGCTGAATTTAAACATAGGTGCAACTTCCTAAGGTGAATGAACACAAAGCAGAGTAGTGTGAAATATATGTTTCTCCTGTGTTTTACATGCAATCTTACAGCTAATTCTTATATGCCTGCCTATGGCTGCAAATACCTGTTTCTACTTTCTCCAAAGAAAGGTTTTCTGAACCGCTACACACACACATCCGTTTAAATCTGTAAGTTCATTGTACACCTTGACAACCATTCTGTTGGATAGCTGCGTTTTTGTTTTAGAGTCAGTTATTTTTCATTACAGCCTATACTCCCATTCGCTCTGGAATATCCAAACGCAGCTTTTAGAAGAAACGTGTTTCTAACTCGCTGAATCTAAACACACATGCAACTTCCAAAGGTGAACGAACAGAAAGCAGAGCAGTTTGAAACAGACGTTTCTCCTGTGTTTTACAAGCAGTCTTATTGCTAATTCTCATATGCCTGTGTATGACTGTAAATATCTGTTTCTAGATGCTCCAAAGAAAGGGTTTCTGAACTGCTGCACGCACACATCAGTTTAACTCTGTAAGTTGATCTTACACCTTGACAACCATTCTGCTAGATAGCTCCATTTTTGTTTTAGAGCCAGATACTTCTCATTACAGCCTTTTCTCCCATTTACTATGGAATATCCAAAGGCAGCTTTTAGAAGAAACGTGTTTGTAACTCACTGAATCTAAACATACATGCAACTTCCTGAGGTGAACAAACACAAAGTAGAGCAGTTTGAAATAGACTTTTCTCCTGTGTTTTACATGCAGTCGTACTGCTATTTCTTATATGCCTGTATGTGGCTGGAAATATCTGTTTCTAGATTCTAAAAGGAAAGGGTTTCTGAACTGCTGCACACACATATCAGTGCAACTCTGTAAGTTGATTGTACACCTTGACAATCATTTTGCTGGAGTGCTTCATTTTTGTTTCATAGCCAGATATTTCCCATTTCAGCCTATACTCTTATTCACTCTGGAATGTCCATACGCAGCTCTTAGAAGAAACGTGTTTCTAACTCACTGAATCTAAACATAGATGCAAATTCCTATGGTGAACAAACACAAAGAAGAGCAGTTGGAAATGTACGTTTCTCCTGTGTTTTACACGCAATCTTACTGCTAATTCTTATATGCCTGTATATAGCTGGAAATATCTGTTTCTAAATTCTCCAAAGAAAGGGTTTGTGAACTGTTGCACACACACATCAGTTTAACTCTGTAGGTTGCTTGTACACCTACACAAGCATTCTGCTAGATAGCTGCGTTTTTGTTTTAGAGCCGAATGTTTCTCACTGCAGCATATTCCCCCACTCACTCTGGGATATCCAAACGCAGCTTTTAGAAGAAACGTGTTTCTTACTCGCTGAATCTAAATACAGATGCAACTTCCTAAGCTGAACGAACACAAAGAAGAGCACTTTGAAATATACCTTTCTCCTGCGTTTTACACGCAGGCTTACTGCTAATTCTTATATGGCTGAATATGGTTGGAAATATGTGTTTCTAGATTCTACAAAGAAAGGTTTTCCGAACTGCTACACACACAGATCACTTTACTTCGTTATGTTGATTGTACCACTTGACAACCATTGTGCTAGATAGCTCAGTATTGGTTTAAGAGCCAGATATTTCTCCTTACTGCCTATACTCCCATTCACTCTGGAATATCCAAACGCAGCTTTTAGCAGAAATGTGTTTGTATCTCGCTGAATCTAAACTTAGATGCAACTTTCTAAGGTGAACGAACACAAAGCATAGGAGTTTCAAATATACGTTTCTCCTGCGTTTTGCACGCATCCTTACTGCTAATTCCTATATGAATGTATACGGCTGGAAATAGCTGTTTCTGCATTCTCCAAAGAAAGGGTTTCTGAACTGCTGCACACACACATCTGTTTAACTCTGTATGTTGATTATACACCTTTAGAACCATTCTGCCTACACCTCTGGAACCAACCCAAATGCCCATCGACGATAGACTGGATAGGGAAAATGTGGCACATATACACCATGGAATATTATGCAGCCATCAAAAACGATGAGTTTGGGTCCTTTGTAGGGACATGGATGAACCTGGATACCATCATTCTCAGCAAACTGACAGAAGAGCAGAAGATCAAACACCGCATGTTCTCACTCATAGGCGGGTGTTGAACAATGAGTACACATGGACACAAGGAGGGGAGCACTACACAATGGGGTCAGTTGGGGGGAAATAGGGGAGGGGCGGTGGGGGGTGGGAAGCTGGGGAGGGATAGCAAGGGGAGAAATGCCAGATGTAGGTGATGGGGAGGAAGGCAGCAGATCACACTGCCAGGTGTGTTCCTATGCAACAATTTTGCATGTTCTTCACATGTACCCCAAAACCTAAAATGCAACAATATAAATAAATGGGAAAAAAAAAAAAGAACCATTCTGCTAGATAGCTCCGTTTTTCTGTTGGAGCCAGGTATTTCTCTTTACAGCGTATACTCCCATTCACTCTGGAATATCCAAACGCAGCTTTTAGAAGAAACGTGTTTCTAACTCGCTGAATCTAAATATAGATGCAACTTCCTAAGGTGAACGAACACAAAGCAGAGCAGTTTGAAATGTACATTTCTCCTGCATTTACACGCAGTCTTACTGCTTATTCTAATATGCCTGCGTATGGCTGGAAATACCTGTTTGTAGATTCTCCAATAAAGGGTTTCTGAACTGGTGCAGACACACATCTGTTTAACACGGTAAGTTGATTTTACGCCTTGACAACCATCTGCTAGATAGCTGCGTTTTTGTTTTAGAGCCAGATACTTCTTATTACAGGATATACTCCCATTCACTCTGGAATATCCAAACGCAGCTTTTAGAAGAAACGTGTTTCTAAGTCGCTGAATCTAAACATAGATGCAACTTCCCAACGTCAAGGAACACAAAGCAAAGCAATTTGAAATATACGTTTCTCCTTTGTTTTACACACAGTCGTACTGCTAATGCTTATATGCCTGTATATGGTTGGAAATATCTGTTTCTAGATTCTCCATAGAAAGGTTTTCTGAACTACTTAACACACAAATCAGTTTAACTCTGTAAGATGATTGTACACCTTGACAACCATTTTGCTAGATAGCTCCGTTTTTGTTTTAGACCCAGATATTTCTCCTTACAACCTATACTCGCATTCACTCTGGAATATCCAAACGCAGCTTATAGAAGATACGTGTTTCTAACTCGCTGAATCTAAACGTAGATGCAACTTCCTAAGGTGAATCAACACGAAGCAGAGCAGTTTGAAATATACGTTTCGCCTGTGTTTTACATGCAGTCTTACTGCTAATTTTTATACGCCTGTATATGGCTGGAAATATCTGTTTCTAGATTCTCCAAAGAAAGTGTTTCTGAACAGCTGCAGATACACATCAGTTTAACTCTGTACGTTGATTTTACACCTTGACAACCATTCTGCTAGATAGCTGAGTTTTTGTTTTAGAGTCAGCTATTTCTCATTAAAGCCTACACTCCCATTCACTCTGGAATATCCAAACGCAGCTTTTTGAAGAAAGGTGTTTCTAACTCGCTGAAACTAAACATAGATGCAACTTCCTAAGGTGAACGAACACAAAGCAGAACAGTATGAAATCTACGTTTCTCCTGTGTTTTACACGCAGTCTTACTGGTAATTCTTATATGCCTGTATATGGCTGGAAATATCTGTTTCTGGATTCTCCAAAGAAAGGGTTTCTTAACTGCTGCATGCAGACATCAGTTTAACTCTCTAAGTTCATTGTACACCTTGACAATCATTCTGCTAGATAGCTCCATTTTTCTTTTAGAGTTAGATATTTTTCATTACAGCCTATACTCCCATTCACTCTGGAATATACAAACGCAGCTTTTATAAGAAACGTGTTTCTACCTCGCTGAGTCTAAACATAGATGCAACTTCCTAAGGTGAACAAACACAAAGCAGAGGAGTTAGAAATATAGTTTTCTCCTTTGTTTTACACGCAGTATTATTCTAATTCTTACATGCCTGTATATGGCTGGTAATATCTCTTTCTATATTCTGCAAAGAAACGGTTTCTGAACTCCTGCACACACACATCAGTTTAACTCTGTAAGCTGATTGTACACCTTGACAACCTTTCAGCTGGATAGATCCGTTTTTGTTTTTGAGCCAGATATTTCTCATTGCAGTCTATACTCCCATTCACTCTGGAATATACAAACACAGCTTTTAGAAGAAACGTGTTTCTAACTTGCTGAATCTAAATACAGATGCAACTTCCTAAGGTGAATAAACACAAAGCAGAGCAGTTTGAAATCTACAGTTCTCCTGTGTTTTACACGGTGTTTTAACGCTAATTCTTTTATGCCTGTATATGGGTGGAAATATCTGTTTCTAGACTCTCCAAAGAAAGGGTTTCTGAACTGCTGCACACGCAAATCAGTTTAACTCTTTAAGTTCATTGTACACCTTGCCAACTATTCGGCTAGATAGCTCTGTTTTCGTTTTAGAGCCAGATATTTCTCCTTACACCCTATACTCCCATTCACT
>NW_022439578.1:0-9032 GCF_009761245.1 Sapajus apella
CGTGCACAGCTGGAGCCTGTGGGGACCTGGGTGGTGGAGCTCACCGCATGCACAGCTGGAGCCTGCGGGGGCCTCCGTGGTGGAGCTCACCACGTGCACAGCTGGAGCCTGTGGAGGCCTCCGTGGTGGACCTCACCGCGTGCACAGCTGGAGTCTGTGGGGGCCTCCGTGGTGGAGCTCACTGTGTGCACAGCTGGAGCCTGTGGGGGCCTGGGTGGGGTCATCCACCCTGCTCTGTGCACCTGTTGCCACAGGAAGGCCTCTCTGGGGATGTCCCATTGTTCTCTAGCCAAGAGGAAGGTGGGAGGCAGGGAGAATGGCTGTTTCCAAAGCCAGGAAATAAATCTCCCTCCCCCCAGCCCAGACTCTCCATTCAGGCCAGCTTATTGATGGGGACCCAGGGGGCCTGGGGACAGTGAGCCGACTTCCCAGGACTCGTGAGAAAACCTCCCTGCGCCAGGCCCACACTGTCTTGTGGACTCTAGGGGCCTATCCAGAGGCTTCCTCTCGCCATTTCCTGGCATTGTCAGCCCTATGCCCCCACAGCAGCAGGACGCCAGGTACCCATGGTCCCAGAGCCATTTGTGCTCCTCCCAATCACCACAGAAGTTTGAGGCCCAGGCCCTGCGACAGGCAGTGGGTAAAACAATCACCATGAGCCCTTTCAGATCTGATAGTCTGTGAAGGGAGTAGACTCCTGTCAGCCCCAGTAGGACATGCAACCCCCTCTGCTAGGCGTAGGTGGGAAGCCACAGACATTTGCATATAATTTACATTACTTTGCATAGCCACCTGCTATAGGGGAAAGAGCATTGAACCAAGAGTCAGACCTCGGAGTCCAGTCCCAGCAATACTGCTGACTTGATGTGACCATGAGCTCACTTTTATCCTCTCTACTAGGCATCAGTTTCCCCCTGTGCTGAATTGGGAAACTGGACTGCTGGTTGGTGAGCGTGAACATGGCTAAGGGTTGATGGAGCTGACATGATACAGTGGGCCAGAAGGACACATCTGGAACCAGAAGGGGGTCCCTGGAACCGCCTTTCCCCCAGCAGTGATCCTCACCTTAGAAAATGGGAGACATGCATGAACCAGCTTTCCTAGTGTCCTGGGGGCCCCTGCTCCCCTATGGACCAGGGTCCAGTGTCCCCCTCTCACTCCCAGGCTATGCCAATCCCTGGGGAGGGGAACGCTCACACCCCCACCAAGCTCTACTGCCCCTCCTCCCCTTGGCAGCCCTGGGGAAACCAACAGCTTCTGACACCCTGGAAATGCTTTCAGCCAGAAGACAGGGAGATTGGCAGGGGAGAGGGAGACAAAGCCCCAGGTTGCCCTGGGACTGAGTGGACTCGGCACACACACACACACACACACACACACACACACACACACACACGTCCCCACTGTGGCCTGGACCAGAACAATGCTGGGGAGCAGTGACATCAGACATCCTTAGCCTTCCCTGCCAGCCTGCGCACCCGCTGCAGGTATTTCCAGGGCAATGGAGGAGAAGGTAGAAAGAAAGCCTCATTCCCAGGAAGTGGCGCTGCTGCTGCTGCTCTTCCTTGGGCATGGTGTCGGGGGAAGGGCAGGACACCAAAGCTTGGGAACTGTCTACTGCTGGGCCTGGGCCTTGCAGTAGGGTGGCCAGCATCACCAAGACCAAGCTAAGGGAAAAGGAGGTGGTGGGGCCCCTTGAAAATGGCAGGGCTGTGGCACTTTTGATACTCAGTGCTGGGGAGGGCTGAGCCTTTGGGTTCCCCCTGAGGTTGCAGCCTGCAGAGAGCAAGTGTAAAAAGCAGAGGGTGCAGACCCAGAGTCCACTGGTGAGGAGGTGGAGTGTGGAAAGAGGAGGTAGAGGTCTGAGCTGCAAGGAAGTGAAGAGCTAAGAGGGACACGGGGGAAAGGCCCTGGGATCCTGGGAAATGGCCAGTGTTCTGGACACGGGTCCGGGGGCTTGTGCTCTGTCTTCTCTCCCCCTGTCCCTCATGTTCTCTAGGAAAACCCCCTCTTCTTTGTCCTAACCCCTAAGCCTCACCTCCCCATCTACCGTCTACTCTCCTGGGAAGACCTGAACAGACTGCGGGGCTGAGTCAGGTCCTGGGGGTCTCTGGGGTTCCTGCTGTCACTTCCTGCCCGCTCTCTGGAATGTACGTCACTGCTCCCAATGCCTTCCCTCTCCTTGCGGGTGCTGTCTAACAAGGCAGGTCCCCATGAAGGGGTCTGGCCTTGGGCAGGTCACTTCACCTCTCTGAGCCTGTTTCTTTCACAATAAGATGGGAGGAATGATACCTATCTCATAGAGTTAGGGTTGTTCTAAAGAATAAATGAGGTAATGCATAAGACAAGCTTGCGCGCAGTGCCTGGCACATAATAAAAGCTGAAAAACTGCTAGTGGTTGTCATTATTAGCAACCTCTCCAAGCCCAGGTTTCCTCTTTTGCACAATGCAATACCAGTCCCGCCTTCACAGGGTAATTGTGAGATTAGGGGGATGAGAGGTTGGAAAACGCTCTAACAGAAGCGGGCAATGAGGTGGAAGGCGTGGCTGCTGTTACCTGCAGGGCTCTGGGACTCATGGCAGGACACTTGGTAGGCAGCAGGTCAAACTCTGTCCCGCCCAGTGCAGAGACACAAAAGGGAGCCACCCTCACAGCCGGTTGTTCTGTCACGCTTTCTGCTGCTCAGGCCCAAAGTCGGCCCATTTGAGAGACAGCAAAACAGGTGCAAAGAGGGCAAGAGATCAGCGTCGAGTCACACCGTGAATGACCAACTATGAAGGGACTAGGCTGGAAAGATAAAACTCAAGATTCAGACAACACTGAAGAGCACGTTAACTGTCCCTTCACCCCCTTTCAAAGCACAGGCATGGCCGGGTGCGGTGGCTCACGCCTGTAATCCCAGCACTTTGGGAAGCCAAGGTGGGCAGATCACCTGAGGTCTGGAGTTCGAGACCAGCCTGACCGACATGAAGAAACCCTTGTCTCTGTTAAAAATACAAAATTAGCCACGCATGGTGGCACATGCCTGTAATCCCAGCTACTCGGGAGGCTGAGGCAGGAGAATCGCTTGAACCCGGGAAGTGGAGGTTACCATGACACTGAGATCACGCTACCGCACTCCAGCATGGACAACAAGAGCGAAACCCCATCTCAAAAACAAAACCAAACAAAAAAAAGCACAGGCATTTGGAAAAATATTGTAATATATATGTGACACTTATTTATTTATTTTTTTTGAGACGGAGTTCCACTCATGTTACCCAGGCTGGAGTGCAATAGCGCGATCTCGGCTCACCACAACCTCCGCCTCCCGGGTTCAGGCAATTCTCCTGCCTCAGCCTCCTGAGTAGCTGGGATTACAGGCATGCACCACCACGCCCGGCTAATTTTTTGTATTTTTAGTAGAGACGGGGTTTCACCACGTTGGCCAGGATGGTCTCGATCTCTTGACCTCGTGATCCACCCGCCTCGGCCTCCCAAAGTGCTGGGATTACAGGCTTGAGCCACCACGCCCGGCCGTGACACTTATTTTTAACCCAGATTTCAAATCACTTTTTTGTTGGAGGAGGTGAAGGGGAACATTACATAGCACTTCATTTACTTACAAAGCTGTCATACCTGGTACACTTAAACAGGCAAAGTCCCAGAAAAGCAAGGTCAATTTGAGAGGAAATAAAATGAATGGCTTGAAGTAGACATCCCCAGCCTGCAGATTTTTTTCCTGGAGGAAAACAACTTAAAGAAAAATAAATATCTCCAATTCTTCCCTGCTTGTGCTTCAGCCTGTGGCGCTAAGACTCTCACAGGAGAGGAATTACCTCCGTTCATTCATTCCCCTATGTGGCAGGGGTTTCAGATATGGATGGAGCCCAGGGTCTTTGCAGGAACCATGTACACTCTGCAACTTTAATCACTTTGTCTGCAGGCATGAGTGAAACAATCTCAAGAGACAGCCCAGCATTTAAAAGCAAATTTATTAGAGTAGGCACCACCTTCCTGACACAATGGCACATGATGGATTCTCATTTCCCATGGCGGGGCAAATGGAAAATCACTCTCACAGATGGGGAGATAAACTGTGCTCTGGGGCCTGCAAGTCTGAAGTCCAGGGTGGCTGTCAGAAGAAAATCCAATTTGCCTTTAAATACCATGTACAGTGTTTCTATTATACCTACCACCTACTACATCAAAAGGTAAAAGTTTAAAAGTTTAAAAACCGCATGAAGACATATGAAGACTACAGCTGTAGGGACCAGTCTCAGAAAGACACATCATCAGTTTGTCTATCCAGGCTTTGAAGATTCTACCTTCCTTACCCTGACCTCTGACAGGGAAACTCCTTTGGCAGGAGTGAGGATTCTCTAATCATCCAGGCAAGCAGCAGGGTAACCTCTGACAGATTACCCGCTCTGAGTCCTCGTTTCCATGTCAATGTATTTGGAAGACTGAAATAAAACAGGAACAGCAACACCTTGGTACAACTACTGCCATGGCTGAGCCCATGACAGACATCACTAATCAACCCAACTGAATCTGATCTGAGTCTCTGAATCAGCACAGCTCCTGAAAGTCATTAGTGTTTGTTCAGGGTTGGTAGCAAGAGGAAACCTATTTGCCATCCCTAAAGTCAGTGATCTCTAGAGTCCCTTCCACCTCTAGCATGCTGTAAGTATTCCCCTCTTCAGTGTCTACTGTGTATCTAGATCTATATTAGAATCAATGAGAGGCAGAGAAGTATACTCCCATAGATTATAAATGAGAAAAGTTATCTCTTTTGGGGTGCTGGGAGGTAGGAGGGGGATAACCCTTCAGGAAACCACTGCAGTGCAGCAACAATTCTTGAGAATGTAGCCCTGGATCTGTTTTGGCACGTGCCCAGCCTGAGAGCCACCACCTCCACATCCCACGCCACAGCAGACATCACTAATTAATGTTGACTTCTGCAAATGAGTCCAGATGTGACCCTAGATTTCTCAACAGGACACCTGGGGCAGTCACCCTCAAACTTTCAAAACAGCCACCTGAGATAAACCTTTTGCCACTGCTGCCCTAGATTTTGAGATACAGGCTATACAGGTCTGGGGAGGTTGGGGCTATCAGGAAGGGATTCCTGGGAAAGTCAGGAATGAAGCTGGGACTTGAGGAAGCATCCACACACCCAAGCCAGGCCAGACAGATGAAGAAGAGGAGAGGCCAGGGCTGGAAGAAGGGCAATGATGGGGACTTCCAGGAGGGGCTTAGCTCATGCAACTCAGTAGGGGGCATCCCATTTGGACCCAGTAGCATGGCTGGTGGGGGGTGGGTCGAAGTCATCCCTAGGGCGGCGGGGGGCGGGTGGGTGGAAAGGGGTTCTGATGTCTTCCCCACTGGCACCCGCCTTCATTCAAGGCATCCTGGGTAGCAGGGCCTCGGGCGCCACCTGGTAAGAGGACTTCAGCAGGCAGGTGGGCTCAGGCCCAGCAGAGTTTGCCATGGGTTCCCAGCACACCTGCCCTGCTCAAGACTGGTGAGATGCCTGGTGTCACAACCATCCCTGAAGAGGCACAGAGATGGGCACCTGTGGGCATACACTTTCCACTTGGCTCCTCTGGGCTATTCTCCTGAGCCTTAACACATACCTGGGGAAAGGAACCATGTCCCCATCCCATCCCAGCCAGAACCACGGCCTGAGCACCGGAGTGGGAAGAGGGACATCTAAGCTCCAAAAGCCCTCATGGCACTGGGATGCGTGGCCAGTGCCCCAAAGAGGGACCTTTCCAGAAGATTGTCTAAGTAATCTGTCTGTTCCATGCCCTAACCTCCTGCAGCGTTGGTTTTTCCTTCTGTATAATGGACTACCCCACCAATCAGATATCTGTACTTCCCACTGGGCTGCCTTCTACCTCCTCTGTGGTTTGTGGCTGTGGGAGAGAGATGAGGGTGGCAGGAGGAGCCAGGGACCATGCCAGGGAACTCTCCTGCAGTTAGAAATGACAGATGACTCTGGATCCCAAGGGCCTTGCCTGTAGAGCATGGTCTCGGCACAGAGGTGCAAGGTGCGTTCCACAGGGCCAGGGGCCCATCCCAGCTGAACAAACTTGGAATATATACTCACACATAGGGATATCACTCTCTGTCACTTTTGTCCCCACCCCCTGGGGAGCCCTCAGTCCTTGCAAGCTGGTGCTAGGGCAACTGGGCCAAGTTTCAAGGGGCAGCCGGGGGCTGGCAATCCCAAATGGGGTCCCTTTGGCAGCCTAGCTATGTCAGGGCAAGAGCTTAGACCGTGCCGGGTTACTGGTACCCAGGCTGCAGGCTCTGGTGGGCAGCATGCCTGAGAAGCCCAGGAGGACTTTGTAGCTGGTGCCAGCCCATGGCATGTAAGCCGGCTGGAGCTGGGGCCATGGTCACGTTCTCATGAGTGCATTCAACCCTGGGGTTAGGTGCCTGTGTGGGGCTACACAAAAAGGAACTGAAAGCTTGGACACAGAATCGAACACCTGAATGCCAAGCTGGGGCCCAGTAACCTCGTTGTCAGAGGGAGCTATGTTTGGGATCACCTCGCCAACAGATGCAGATACAAGCATCTGTGTACGTACTGCCCACAGGAAGAAGTGGGGTGCAGGTGGGAGTAGAGATGGCTGGTCTAACAGGGTGTGTGTTTTACCTCTGTGTGTGTGTGTGTGTGTGTGTGTGTGTCTGTGTGTGTGTGTGTGTGTGTCTGTGTGTGTGTGTCTGTGTGTGTGTGTCTGTGTGTGTGTCTGTGTGTGTGTGTGTGTGTGTGCCTGCCTGTAAGTGGGCACATGTCAATGTTCTCATAGAGTGTTCAGGCATCCTCTGGTGTGGACTCTTGAGCACGTACACAGGTCTGCGGGAAACTGCATGCCTAGGAGCCACTTTTAAAACAGAGACCTTGGGTTGCAAAGAAAAATGATGAAATTCTTAAGAACACCAAGTGCAGCAGATATTTGCCGGTCTACTGGGGGTTGTTAAACTAACCGTGTGTCCATTCTGCCTAATACATAAATTACTAATGTAAATTAAAGGATAATTGAAGCCCTTTAGGCCCAAATATTTAAATTATTTAACAGGAAGCCAGGAATAGGAGAAAAAGAAAGAGCTGAGTTTAACACCCAGAGAGAAAAGTGCCAGCTCAGGGGAAGTAGGGGAGAGTAGGCCCCTCTTCTCCCCTGCCTCCCACTAGCCCATTTCATTCTGGAGGTGCGGGGGCTTTTCTCCCTGGGCTCTGTGTGTATTGCCTCCCTCCTGGCCATATGGCCTCCCAGGGTGTTCCTGCTTGGGAAAGTGCTGCCAAGGCCAGAGGCAAGGTTGCCTGCCCGAGAGGTGGGAGCAGGTGGGGGAGCTCAACTTCTCTCTGCTCCTGAGAGACAGGACCCAGGGAGGCCCCAAAACTCTGCTACAAAGAGCTGAGAGCTGCTACCAGGGACCTGGGTGCGAGGATGGTTCCCAGGGTAAAACCAGCATCTCCTTCCCTGAGATACCGCAAGCCTGGCAAGGCAGCGCTAGAAGAGCTTTGGCAGAGGGGAGAGGAAAGGGGGCAACTGAGTCCACTCTTCCCATTATACAGAGTAGGAAAGTAAAGGCCAGTAGGAGGAGGTGAATCAGCAGCTTGCCAAAGGCAGATGGGGTGTTCCTATCCTTTCTCCTTTTCCCTGAGGCCCTGAGAGGAGTTTTCCAGATCTCAAAGACACAAGTAATACCGCCAAATCACTAAGGAGCCTTACTTCACCTGGGTCCTACATCCCAGGCCAAAGCAAATAAGGAAGCATGTCTTTCCTGAGCCCCTGGTCTGATTTCTACAGAACTTGCTGTCTGGTTTCTTTGTTCTACGGTACAGAACTCCCAACCATGCAAAGATCTGAGTGTGAGGGCTGTGGCTTGCTCACATCCATGCTGGGGCCTGGGGACTTGGGGTGTACAGCAGAGGAAGGCCCAGACTCAGGTTCCCGAAATAGCCAAGCTCAGCTGGGACCAGGGTGCCAGGTTAAAGTGCAGAGGGTCAGATCTGGGAGCTCAGGAGGTGAGGCCTCCAGCTGACTGCAACATCTGGGAGCCTGTCTAACAAGAAAGAAACAAGCCAGGCCTGTGATTCACCTCTCCTCTCTGCACATTAGCCAGGTGGGATAGGGGGGTGGGTACTGCCGGAAGGCTGGGCAGATGGAACAGTGCCTTCCCTATAGCCTTGGCCCTCTGTGCACACCCACTGCCAACGGCACCTGCTCCGGGGAGCCTTTCCTGATGTTCTGAATGTTCCGTCTGCAGCCTGAGACGCTGTCACATCTGTGTGACCTCTCTGTTCTGACTCTGTAGGCACCTTCAGGGCAGGGATGGGCTTTACTGTCCTATTGACTCAAGGAACCTGTGTGAAAAGGCTGGTGGTCTATGATTCTCAATGGAGAGCTTCCTGGACAATGCTGCTGGGCCTGGACGTGGCCCCAGCGAGCTACCTGGGCCATGCACTTCCTCATTTGGTTTGCACTGGCATCTGGGCAAAGGCCGGAGGCTGAGCGCTCCTGGTGCTGACACTCTCCAGGTAGCAGGGGCATGATCAGACAGGTCCTGGATGGCTGCAGGGTGGAGCCCTGGTCACACAGGGAGTGGGCAAGGGAGTGTGAATGACTCAGTGTCAAGCCCTCCCTGCTGCAGGGAGCACCGTGAACCCGGACTGTTTAAAGAAGCGATCGCCCCAAAGGGAGCCTGCTGGCTGGTCAGCCACCCTCCTCTCCCCTCTCTGGCCTGGGTCTTAGTCGTATCGACACTATGGATATAGTCTTGGCTTATCTTCTTCAAAGAGTGGGTGTGGGATCAAAAGAATGTGGCTGGCTATGAACGGGTTTTGACAGATGCGGAGCGCTGGGATGATTATATTCATTGTTCCTCCTTTCTCCTTTCCTTCCGTTCCCTTATCCAGCCACCCATCCAACTGTCAGTTTGTCCCTCTCTCCCTCTCCTCCCTCCCTCCCTCTCTCTGTCTCCTCCCTCCCTCCCTCCCTTCCTTCCCTCCTTTCCTCCTTCCCTCCACTCCCTCCCT
>NW_022439579.1:0-9030 GCF_009761245.1 Sapajus apella
AAAATAAATTAAATGACAGTGGATTCCTCACTAGAAATCATGCAGACCAGACAGAAGAGGCACAAGATATTTTAATAGCTGAAAGTAATGTTGACCTAGAATGTGTATCCAGTAAACATATTATTATAACATGAAGATTCTATTATGACATCCTTTTTTTCTTTTCTTACCTTTTTTTTAAATTTTTTCCTTTGTGTCTAGATGGAGTCTTGCTCCATCTAGGCTGGAGGGCAGTGGCAATATGATGGCTCACTGCAGCCTGTGCCTCCTAGGCTCATGCAATCCTCACACCTCAGCCTTCTGAGTAGCTGGGATTACAGACATGCACCACCATCCCTGGCCAATTTTTTTTATTTTTCGCAGAGACAGGGTTTTGCCATGTTGCCCAGGCTGGTCTCAAACTCCTGAGTTCAGGAAATCCTGGCCTCCCATAGTGCTGGGAATACAGGCCTGTGCCACCACACAAGGCCATGACATTCTTAGAGGAAGAAAAATCAAGGGAATTTATTACTAGCAGACTTATCCTAAAACAAGGGTTAAAAAACGTTCTTAAACTGGAATAGAAATGATAATGGAAGAAATCTTGGACACTCAGGAAAAAGATAAACCATAGAACGAGTAAAAATACAGGTAGATAAAACAGACTTCTCTTCTTCAGTTTTGTGAAGTAATTTGACAGTTGTGGAAAAAATGACAACATTGTCAGATGTGGTTTTTGATGCAAGTAGAAAAAATTTAAAAATATCTATTATAGATGCAGGAGTGGAAAAAGATATAAAGGATGGTAAAGTTTCTACACTTTAGTCATATTGGTAAAATGTCAGCACCAGTAGACTATGTTGTTATGTTAATAGATACATGAATCACAAAAGCTGTACAATGGCATACACTAAAGAGTAATTGATTAAAAAATGGAATTCTAAAAATTGCTCAAGGGACATGTCAAAATACAGCAAAAGAAAACAGAGAAGCAAAAACCAATGGAAACATAAAATAAACCAAAAGGTAGACATCAGGCATAAGTGCTCACATATTAATAATTGCATTACATGTAATTTGTCTAAAAAGACAAATGTAAGAGTAAAAAATAATGACCCATCTAAGAAACTTACTGCAGATATTACAGGAGTAGAAAGCTAAAATAGAAGAATGGAAAAAAATAAACCATACAAACATCTGCTGAAAAAGCAGAAATGGCTATAATATCAAATAACATAAAACGCACAGAGCAAAGAATATTCCGAGGGACAAACAGAAACACTACTTAATGAAAGAACATAGCAACAGTTAATGTGTGTGCACCAAACAACTGAGTTACAAATAGGTAGAGCAAAAATGGTCAGAACTGGAAGGAGAAATAGACAAATACACATTAAATTTTCAGACCTCACAAACCATCTCTAAAAAATTAAGAAAACAACTGTACAAAAACTCAGCAATATAATGAAACCCAACAAAACTATCCAACAGGGGAGTCCTCCAAGATGGCTGAATACGAACAGCCCCAGAGTGCAGCTCCCAGCAAGAGAGATGCAGAAGGTGAGTGATCTCTGCATCTCAAACCGAGGTACCAGGTTCATTTCAATGGGACTGGTTGGACAGTGGGCATAACCCAAAGAGGGCAACCCAAGGCAGGGCAGGGTGCTGCTGCATGCAGGAAGTGCATCTGACCATGCATCTGACTGGAGGATAGGGGGCTTCCCCCAATCCCAAAACCCCAGTTCAGATACTGTGCTTACCCCAAAGCCTCTGCAACCCACAGTTTGGGGGATATTCACTCAGCTGAAAAGCCCTGCTATTTATCTGCACAGAACTGAATAGCAACCCCGGGCAGTGTCATGTACTGTCAGCACAGAACTAGGTGGATATATGGACTAGCCAAATGAGCCTGCAGGACAGAGCTACTGGCACACCAGAAAGAAGGGGAACTGAAAGCAGGGAGACAGGCAACATTGGCTAGGTGAGTCCCTCACTGGCAAAGCCCAGCAAACTGAAGCCCTCTCATTTGAGAGTTTTGCAGCCAGCACATTAGTTCGAACTTGACCTGGGATGATCGAGCTCGGTGCGGGTGGTGGGGAATCTGCTATCACAGAGGCAGGCCTAATCTTCCTATGTAAACAAAAGACACAGGAAACTTACACAGCAGCCTGACTGAGTCCCTGGCAGCCCAACAGTGCCTCTACAGGCAGACAGGGGACAGACTGCCTCCTCAACCAGCTCCCTGAGATCAAAGCTAGATAAACCCACAAAGATGAGAAGAAACCAGTGCAAAAAGGATGAAACTCTCTCCTCCTCCAAGGGATCACAACCCCTCACCAGCAAGAGAACAAAGCAGGATGGAGAATGAGTTTGATGAATTGACAGAAGTAGGTTTCAGAAGATGGTTAATAACAAAATTATCTGAGATAAAGGAACATGTTAGACGAAATGCTAAGTAGAATAAGTATCTTAGAGAAGAACATGAATGATTGATGGAGCTGAAAACACAGCACAAGAACTTCATGAAGCATATACAAGTTTCAATAGCCAAAACGATCAAGCAGAAGAAAGAATAACACAGATTGAAGATCAACTCAATGAAATAAAATGAGAAGGCAAGACTAGAGAAAAAAGAGTGAAAAGAAATGACCAAAGCCTCCAAGGAATATGGGATTATGTAAAAAGTCCTAATCTTGATCAGTGTACCTGAATGTGATGAGGAGAATGAATCCAAGCTGGAAAACACTCTTCAGGGTATTATCCAGAACCTTCCCAGCCTAGCAAGGCAGGCCAACATTCAAATCCAGGAAATACAGAGAACACCATAAAGACACTCCTGAAGAAGAGCAATCCCAAGCCACATAATCGTCAGATTCACAAGGGTCGAAATAAGGAAAAAATGCTAAGGGCAGCCAGAAAGAAAGTCAGGACACCCACAAAGGGAAGCCCATCAGACACAGCAGATCTCTCAGCAGAAACCCAATAAGCCAGAAGAGAGTGGGGGCCAATATTCAACATCCTTATAGAAGAGAACTTTTAACCCAGAATCTCATATCAAGCAAACTAAGCTTCAAAAGTAAAGGAGAAATAAAATCCTCTATGGACAAGCAATTGCTGAGAGATTTCATCACCACCAGACCTGCCTTAAACAGCTTCTGAAGGAAGCACTAAACATTGAAAGGAGCAAGCAGTACCAGCCACTGCAAAAATACACCAAATGGTAAAGACCAACAATGCAATTAAGAAATCACATCAACTAATAAGCAAAATTTTAAAAACCCAGTAACAAAATGGCAGGACCAAATTCACAGAAATTTATTTTAACATTAAATGTAAATGGACTGAAGGCCTCCATCGAAAGACACAGATGGGCAAACAGGATAAAAAGTCAAGACCCATCAGTGTGCTGTATTCAGGAGACCCATCTCATGTGCAAAGACACACATAGACTCAAAATAAAGGGATGGAAGATCTACCAAGCAAATGGACGGCAATAAAAAAGGCAGGAGTTGCAATCCTAGTCTCTGGTAAAATGGACTTCAAACCAACAAATATCAAAAGAGACAAAGAGGGACATTACATAATGGCAAAAGGATGAATGTAACTAGAAGAGCTAATGATCCTAAATATATATACACCCAATACAGGAGCTCCCAGAGACATAAAGCAAGTTCTTAATTACCTACAAAGAGATTTAGATTCCCAGACAATAATAGTGGGAGACTTTAACACTCCATTGTCAATATTAGACAGGTAAATGAGACAGAAAATCCACAAAGATATCCAGGACTTGAATGCAGATCTGGACCAAGCAGACCTAATAGACATCTATAGAACTCTCCACCCCAAATCCACAGAATATACATTCTTCTCAGCACCATTTGGCCCTTCTTCTAAAACTGATCACATAATTGGAAGTAATTCCTCCTCAGCAAATGCAAAAGAACAGAAATCATAATGAACGGTCTATCAGATCACAATGCAATCAAATTAGAACTCAGGATAAAGAAACTCACTCAAAACTGCACAACTACATGGAAACTGAATTACTGGCTCCTGAATGTTGACTGGATAAACAATGAAATGAAGGAAGAAATAAAGATGTTCTTCAAAAGAAATGAGAATGAAGACACATCGTATAAGAATCTCTGGGACATATTTAAATCAGTGTCTAAAGGAAAATTTATAGCAATAAATGCCCACATGAGAAGTGAGGAAACACCTAAAATTGACACCTTATTGTCAAAATTGAAAGTGTTAGAGAAGCAAGATCACAAGAACTCAAAAGCTAGCTGAAGGCAAAAAATAACTAAGCTCAAAGTAGAACTGAAGGAGATAGGGATACAAAAACCCCTTCAAAAAATCAATAAATCCAGGAGCTAGTTTTTTGAGAAAGCAAAATAGACTGCTTGCTAGATTAATAAAAAAGAAAAGAGAGAATAATTGAATAGATGCAATAAAAAATGATAAAATGGATTTCACCACCAAAACCACAGAAACACAAACCACCATCAGAGATTACTACAAACAACTCTACACACAAAAATGAACAAATACAAAGAAATGGATAAATCCCTGGACACTTACACCATCCCTAGACTAAACCAGGGAGAAGTGGAATCCCTGAATAGACCAATAACAAGATCTGAAGTTGAGGCAGCAATTAATAGCCTACCAACCAAAACAAGTCCATGTCCAGACAGTTTTACAGCCAAATTCTACCAGACAGCAAAAGAGGATCTAGTACTGTTCCTTATGAAACTATTCCAAACAATACAAAAAGAGGGATGCAAACTCCCTAACTCATTTTATGAGACCAAAATCATCCTGATACCAAAACCTGGCAGAGACTCAATTAAAAAAGAAAACTTCAGGCTGATATCCATGACGGATATCGATGAAAAATCTTCAATAAAATACTGGCAAACTGAATGCAACAGCACATCAAAAAGCTTATCCACCACGACCAAGTAGGCTTCATCCTGGGGATGCAAGCCTGGTTCAACATAAGCAAATCTGTAAACATAATTCATCACATAAACAGAACCAAAGACAAAAACCACATGATCATCTCAATAGATACAGAGAAGGCCTTTGACAAAATTCAACAACCCTTTATGCTAAAAACTCTCAATAACCTAGGTATTAATGAAACCTATCTCAAAATAATAAAAGCTATTTATGACAAACCCACAGGCAACATCATACAGAATGGGCAAAAACTGGAAGCATTCCCTTTGAAAACTGGCACTAGACAAGGATGCCCTCTCACCATTCCTATTCAATATAGTATTGGAAGTTCTAACCAGAGCAATCAGGCAAGATAAAGAAATAGAGTATTCAATTAGGAAAAGAGGAAGTCAAATTGTCAGTATTTGCAGATGACATGATTATATATTTAGAAGACCCTGTCGTGTCAGCCCAAAATCACCTTAAGCTGATAAACAACTTCTTCAAACTCTCTAGATACAAAATCAATGTGCAGAAATCACAAGCATTCTTATACACCAATGACAGACAAACAGAGAGCCAAATCGTGAGTGAACTCTCATTCACAGTTGATACAAAGAGAATAAAATACCTAGGAATACAACTGACAAAGGATGTGAAAGATCTTTTCAATGAGAACTACAAACCACTGCTCAAGGAAATAAGAGAGGACACAAACAGATGGAAAAACATTCCATCCTCATGGTTAGGAAGAATCGATATTGTGAAAATGGCCACACTGCCCAAAGTAATTTATAGATTCAACACTATCCCCATCTACTTCTTCACAGAACTGGGGGAAAAAATACGTTAAATGTAATATGAAACCAAAAGAGAGCCTGCATGGCCAAGACTAAGCAAAAAGAATTTTGCAATTCTAAGCAAAAAGAACAAAAGTGGAGGCATCACATTACCTGACTTCAAACTATACTACAAGGCTCCCACTTTGTAATCAAAACAGCATGATACTGGTACCAAAACAGAGATATAGATCAAGGAAACACAACAGAGGCCTCAGAAATAAGGCCACACATCTACAACCATCTGATCTTTGGCAAGCCTGACAAAAGCAACAATGGGGAAAGGATTCTCTTTTTAATAAATGGTGTTGAGAAAACTGGCTAGTCATCTGCAGAAAGCTGAAGCTGGACCCCTTCCTTACAATTTACACAAAAATTAACTCCAGATGGATTAAAGATTTAAACATTAAACATAACACCAAAAAAAACCCTAGAAGAAAACCTAGGCAAAACCATTCAGGACATAGGCATAGGCAAGGACATCATGACTAAAACACCAAAAGCAATGGCAGCAAAAGCCAAAATAGTCAAATGGGATCTAATTAAACTCCAGAGCTTCTGTACAGCAAAAGAAACAATCAATAGAGTGAAATGACAACCAACAGAATAGGAAAAAAATGTTTGCAATCTACCCATCTGACAAAGGGCTAATATCCAGAATCTACAAAGAACTAAAACAGATTTACAAGAAAAACAACAACAACAAAAAACATTCAAAAGTGGGCAAAAGACATGAACAAACATTTTTCAAAAGAAGACATTTATGAGGCCAAGAAACGTGAAAAACGTTCATCATCACTGGTCATTAGAGAAATGCAAATCAAAACCATATTGAGATACCATCTCACACCAGTTAGAATGCCAATCATTAAAAAAACAGGAGACAACAGACACTGGAAAAGATGTGGAGAAAGAGGAACACTTTTACACTGTTGGTGGGAGTGTAAATTAGGTCAACCATTGTGGAAGACAGTGTGATGATTCCTCAAGGATCTAAAAATAGAAACACCATTTGACCCAGCAACCCTGTTACTGAGTATATATCCAAGGATTATAAATTATTCTATTAAAAAGACACATGCACACATATATTCATTGCAGCACTTTTTACAATAGCAAAGATCTGGAATCAACCCAAATTCCCACCAATGATAGACTGGACAAGCCAAATGTGGCACATATATATGACAGAATATTAGGCAGCCCTTAAAAAAGATGAGTTCATGTCCTTTGTAGGGACATGGATGAATCTGGAAACCATCATTTTCAGCAAATGGGCACAAGAATGGAAAACCAAACACTGCCCCAAGTTCTCATTCATAGGCAATTGTTGAACAATGAGAATTCATGGGCACAGGGAGGGGAGCATCACACACTGCGGTCTTTTGGGGGGGGCTAAGGGAAGGACAGGAGGGGTGGAGGTGTTGGGGAGGGATAACATGGAAGGAAATGCCAGATATAGGTGACTGGGGGATGGAGGCAGCAAACCACCTTGACATGTATGTACCTCCACAATAGCCCTGCATGATCTGCACATGTACCACAGAACCTAAAGTAAAACAAAAAAATTAATTAATTTATTAAAAAAATTAAAGAAAGAAAAATTTTAAAAAACTATTCACCAATAAGATCTAATAGACATTTACAGACCACCACACTAAACAGCAAAATACACACTATTTAAGTGTCCATGGAATATTTACCACCATAGATCATACCCTGGACCATAAAAGGAACCTCCACAAATGTGAAAGAATTGAAGTCATACAGACTGTGCTCTCTGGAAGTGACAGAGCTGAACCAGAAATCAATAACATGAAGAAAATTCGTACAACTCCATACATATGGAAACTTGATAATATACTTTTAAATTACCCGTGGATTAAAAAAGATGTCTTAAAGAAAATTTAAAAATTTATCCTTCAGTGCCCCTGACTGCAAATAACCAGCTCAAACACCAGGAAATTCACCCAAGCACCAAAATAGTGTAGTATACACAGGAAAATCACTATTTGAAGAAACTTGAAGCAACAAGTACATGGAAATGTTCCCATCAAATGTTTATAATATTCCATCCACAGTAGAGAAAGAATCCTATGTGGTATGTTCCAGAAGCATTGCATGGTGATAATAACATGATGGGAAAAAGTTTTGAAAGTGCTCCTTTTAACCCTATTTCGGTATGTTATTGATAAAGAATTACTTTTCTTTGCCACCTGTAATAGTTCGTTCTTACATTGCCATAAGAAATTACCCAAGACTGGGTAATTTATACAGGAAAAGGGTTTAATTGACTTACAGTTCTGTATGGATGGGAAGGCCTCAGAAAACTTACAATCATGGCAGAAGGGGAAGAGCCCGTCTTATATGGCAGCCGGCAAGAGAGAATGCACCATAGGGGGAACTGTCAAACACTTACAAAACCATCAGATCTTGTGGCTACTCACAAACAGCATGGGAGAAACTGCATTCATGATCTAATAACTCTGACCAGGTCCCACTGTGGACATGTGGAGATTATGGGAATTACAATTCGGGATGAGATTTGAGTGGGGAAACAGAGCCAGCCTAACCATATCACTGTTACCATTGGGGTGTTGCTTTTCTTGCCACAGTTTTGTGGCTTGTAATGCCTTTCCCTGACTTTTGCTCCGACCAGCTGGGCTCATTCTACCCACTTCACCTGGCAGGCTGTACTAGGCTTGTACTACCATCCTGGGTCCCACATCTGCCAAAGGTGAGTCAGGTGGTGAAAGATGTGTGAGCAAGTGAGTGTGGGGTCCAGCCACTGCACACAGCCAGGCATAAGACAGAGTTGGACAGTTCTATGCACAAGTATGAGTGCCAGCTCCCTGTGAGGCTGCAGCTGGACCAGGTGCACCACAAACAGCTTCCATAGCTGGCACTGGGGAATGTGGTGGCACCAAGAAGATTGGAGACCCCAGGAGCCACAGGCCGGAAAAAGGGAGTCACAACCCTGACTCAGTGAGCACCCAGGTTTGAGCTCCCTGAAGAGCTGCAGCTCTTCTCTCCTTCTCTTTGCCCACAACATGGTGAGCAAGGGACATGATTCAGCCTTGTTTGTGTTACAGCTCTTTTAGCCTCACCATTCAGCAGATCTCCGGTTCTTCTCCTGCATTCAGAAAGAATGAGATATGCAGACAAGTGGAGGGTGAAGAGGACAAAGAGGAGTTTTTTAAAGCAGTACAACAGACCAGAGACCTGCATTGGGCAGCTCCTCTCCATAGCCAGGTTGTCCCAA
>NW_022439580.1:0-9030 GCF_009761245.1 Sapajus apella
CGTGCACAGCTGGAGCCTGTGGGGACCTGGGTGGTGGAGCTCACCGCATGCACAGCTGGAGCCTGCGGGGGCCTCCGTGGTGGAGCTCACCACGTGCACAGCTGGAGCCTGTGGAGGCCTCCGTGGTGGACCTCACCGCGTGCACAGCTGGAGTCTGTGGGGGCCTCCGTGGTGGAGCTCACTGTGTGCACAGCTGGAGCCTGTGGGGGCCTGGGTGGGGTCATCCACCCTGCTCTGTGCACCTGTTGCCACAGGAAGGCCTCTCTGGGGATGTCCCATTGTTCTCTAGCCAAGAGGAAGGTGGGAGGCAGGGAGAATGGCTGTTTCCAAAGCCAGGAAATAAATCTCCCTCCCCCCAGCCCAGACTCTCCATTCAGGCCAGCTTATTGATGGGGACCCAGGGGGCCTGGGGACAGTGAGCCGACTTCCCAGGACTCGTGAGAAAACCTCCCTGCGCCAGGCCCACACTGTCTTGTGGACTCTAGGGGCCTATCCAGAGGCTTCCTCTCGCCATTTCCTGGCATTGTCAGCCCTATGCCCCCACAGCAGCAGGACGCCAGGTACCCATGGTCCCAGAGCCATTTGTGCTCCTCCCAATCACCACAGAAGTTTGAGGCCCAGGCCCTGCGACAGGCAGTGGGTAAAACAATCACCATGAGCCCTTTCAGATCTGATAGTCTGTGAAGGGAGTAGACTCCTGTCAGCCCCAGTAGGACATGCAACCCCCTCTGCTAGGCGTAGGTGGGAAGCCACAGACATTTGCATATAATTTACATTACTTTGCATAGCCACCTGCTATAGGGGAAAGAGCATTGAACCAAGAGTCAGACCTCGGAGTCCAGTCCCAGCAATACTGCTGACTTGATGTGACCATGAGCTCACTTTTATCCTCTCTACTAGGCATCAGTTTCCCCCTGTGCTGAATTGGGAAACTGGACTGCTGGTTGGTGAGCGTGAACATGGCTAAGGGTTGATGGAGCTGACATGATACAGTGGGCCAGAAGGACACATCTGGAACCAGAAGGGGGTCCCTGGAACCGCCTTTCCCCCAGCAGTGATCCTCACCTTAGAAAATGGGAGACATGCATGAACCAGCTTTCCTAGTGTCCTGGGGGCCCCTGCTCCCCTATGGACCAGGGTCCAGTGTCCCCCTCTCACTCCCAGGCTATGCCAATCCCTGGGGAGGGGAACGCTCACACCCCCACCAAGCTCTACTGCCCCTCCTCCCCTTGGCAGCCCTGGGGAAACCAACAGCTTCTGACACCCTGGAAATGCTTTCAGCCAGAAGACAGGGAGATTGGCAGGGGAGAGGGAGACAAAGCCCCAGGTTGCCCTGGGACTGAGTGGACTCGGCACACACACACACACACACACACACACACACACACACACACGTCCCCACTGTGGCCTGGACCAGAACAATGCTGGGGAGCAGTGACATCAGACATCCTTAGCCTTCCCTGCCAGCCTGCGCACCCGCTGCAGGTATTTCCAGGGCAATGGAGGAGAAGGTAGAAAGAAAGCCTCATTCCCAGGAAGTGGCGCTGCTGCTGCTGCTCTTCCTTGGGCATGGTGTCGGGGGAAGGGCAGGACACCAAAGCTTGGGAACTGTCTACTGCTGGGCCTGGGCCTTGCAGTAGGGTGGCCAGCATCACCAAGACCAAGCTAAGGGAAAAGGAGGTGGTGGGGCCCCTTGAAAATGGCAGGGCTGTGGCACTTTTGATACTCAGTGCTGGGGAGGGCTGAGCCTTTGGGTTCCCCCTGAGGTTGCAGCCTGCAGAGAGCAAGTGTAAAAAGCAGAGGGTGCAGACCCAGAGTCCACTGGTGAGGAGGTGGAGTGTGGAAAGAGGAGGTAGAGGTCTGAGCTGCAAGGAAGTGAAGAGCTAAGAGGGACACGGGGGAAAGGCCCTGGGATCCTGGGAAATGGCCAGTGTTCTGGACACGGGTCCGGGGGCTTGTGCTCTGTCTTCTCTCCCCCTGTCCCTCATGTTCTCTAGGAAAACCCCCTCTTCTTTGTCCTAACCCCTAAGCCTCACCTCCCCATCTACCGTCTACTCTCCTGGGAAGACCTGAACAGACTGCGGGGCTGAGTCAGGTCCTGGGGGTCTCTGGGGTTCCTGCTGTCACTTCCTGCCCGCTCTCTGGAATGTACGTCACTGCTCCCAATGCCTTCCCTCTCCTTGCGGGTGCTGTCTAACAAGGCAGGTCCCCATGAAGGGGTCTGGCCTTGGGCAGGTCACTTCACCTCTCTGAGCCTGTTTCTTTCACAATAAGATGGGAGGAATGATACCTATCTCATAGAGTTAGGGTTGTTCTAAAGAATAAATGAGGTAATGCATAAGACAAGCTTGCGCGCAGTGCCTGGCACATAATAAAAGCTGAAAAACTGCTAGTGGTTGTCATTATTAGCAACCTCTCCAAGCCCAGGTTTCCTCTTTTGCACAATGCAATACCAGTCCCGCCTTCACAGGGTAATTGTGAGATTAGGGGGATGAGAGGTTGGAAAACGCTCTAACAGAAGCGGGCAATGAGGTGGAAGGCGTGGCTGCTGTTACCTGCAGGGCTCTGGGACTCATGGCAGGACACTTGGTAGGCAGCAGGTCAAACTCTGTCCCGCCCAGTGCAGAGACACAAAAGGGAGCCACCCTCACAGCCGGTTGTTCTGTCACGCTTTCTGCTGCTCAGGCCCAAAGTCGGCCCATTTGAGAGACAGCAAAACAGGTGCAAAGAGGGCAAGAGATCAGCGTCGAGTCACACCGTGAATGACCAACTATGAAGGGACTAGGCTGGAAAGATAAAACTCAAGATTCAGACAACACTGAAGAGCACGTTAACTGTCCCTTCACCCCCTTTCAAAGCACAGGCATGGCCGGGTGCGGTGGCTCACGCCTGTAATCCCAGCACTTTGGGAAGCCAAGGTGGGCAGATCACCTGAGGTCTGGAGTTCGAGACCAGCCTGACCGACATGAAGAAACCCTTGTCTCTGTTAAAAATACAAAATTAGCCACGCATGGTGGCACATGCCTGTAATCCCAGCTACTCGGGAGGCTGAGGCAGGAGAATCGCTTGAACCCGGGAAGTGGAGGTTACCATGACACTGAGATCACGCTACCGCACTCCAGCATGGACAACAAGAGCGAAACCCCATCTCAAAAACAAAACCAAACAAAAAAAAGCACAGGCATTTGGAAAAATATTGTAATATATATGTGACACTTATTTATTTATTTTTTTTGAGACGGAGTTCCACTCATGTTACCCAGGCTGGAGTGCAATAGCGCGATCTCGGCTCACCACAACCTCCGCCTCCCGGGTTCAGGCAATTCTCCTGCCTCAGCCTCCTGAGTAGCTGGGATTACAGGCATGCACCACCACGCCCGGCTAATTTTTTGTATTTTTAGTAGAGACGGGGTTTCACCACGTTGGCCAGGATGGTCTCGATCTCTTGACCTCGTGATCCACCCGCCTCGGCCTCCCAAAGTGCTGGGATTACAGGCTTGAGCCACCACGCCCGGCCGTGACACTTATTTTTAACCCAGATTTCAAATCACTTTTTTGTTGGAGGAGGTGAAGGGGAACATTACATAGCACTTCATTTACTTACAAAGCTGTCATACCTGGTACACTTAAACAGGCAAAGTCCCAGAAAAGCAAGGTCAATTTGAGAGGAAATAAAATGAATGGCTTGAAGTAGACATCCCCAGCCTGCAGATTTTTTTCCTGGAGGAAAACAACTTAAAGAAAAATAAATATCTCCAATTCTTCCCTGCTTGTGCTTCAGCCTGTGGCGCTAAGACTCTCACAGGAGAGGAATTACCTCCGTTCATTCATTCCCCTATGTGGCAGGGGTTTCAGATATGGATGGAGCCCAGGGTCTTTGCAGGAACCATGTACACTCTGCAACTTTAATCACTTTGTCTGCAGGCATGAGTGAAACAATCTCAAGAGACAGCCCAGCATTTAAAAGCAAATTTATTAGAGTAGGCACCACCTTCCTGACACAATGGCACATGATGGATTCTCATTTCCCATGGCGGGGCAAATGGAAAATCACTCTCACAGATGGGGAGATAAACTGTGCTCTGGGGCCTGCAAGTCTGAAGTCCAGGGTGGCTGTCAGAAGAAAATCCAATTTGCCTTTAAATACCATGTACAGTGTTTCTATTATACCTACCACCTACTACATCAAAAGGTAAAAGTTTAAAAGTTTAAAAACCGCATGAAGACATATGAAGACTACAGCTGTAGGGACCAGTCTCAGAAAGACACATCATCAGTTTGTCTATCCAGGCTTTGAAGATTCTACCTTCCTTACCCTGACCTCTGACAGGGAAACTCCTTTGGCAGGAGTGAGGATTCTCTAATCATCCAGGCAAGCAGCAGGGTAACCTCTGACAGATTACCCGCTCTGAGTCCTCGTTTCCATGTCAATGTATTTGGAAGACTGAAATAAAACAGGAACAGCAACACCTTGGTACAACTACTGCCATGGCTGAGCCCATGACAGACATCACTAATCAACCCAACTGAATCTGATCTGAGTCTCTGAATCAGCACAGCTCCTGAAAGTCATTAGTGTTTGTTCAGGGTTGGTAGCAAGAGGAAACCTATTTGCCATCCCTAAAGTCAGTGATCTCTAGAGTCCCTTCCACCTCTAGCATGCTGTAAGTATTCCCCTCTTCAGTGTCTACTGTGTATCTAGATCTATATTAGAATCAATGAGAGGCAGAGAAGTATACTCCCATAGATTATAAATGAGAAAAGTTATCTCTTTTGGGGTGCTGGGAGGTAGGAGGGGGATAACCCTTCAGGAAACCACTGCAGTGCAGCAACAATTCTTGAGAATGTAGCCCTGGATCTGTTTTGGCACGTGCCCAGCCTGAGAGCCACCACCTCCACATCCCACGCCACAGCAGACATCACTAATTAATGTTGACTTCTGCAAATGAGTCCAGATGTGACCCTAGATTTCTCAACAGGACACCTGGGGCAGTCACCCTCAAACTTTCAAAACAGCCACCTGAGATAAACCTTTTGCCACTGCTGCCCTAGATTTTGAGATACAGGCTATACAGGTCTGGGGAGGTTGGGGCTATCAGGAAGGGATTCCTGGGAAAGTCAGGAATGAAGCTGGGACTTGAGGAAGCATCCACACACCCAAGCCAGGCCAGACAGATGAAGAAGAGGAGAGGCCAGGGCTGGAAGAAGGGCAATGATGGGGACTTCCAGGAGGGGCTTAGCTCATGCAACTCAGTAGGGGGCATCCCATTTGGACCCAGTAGCATGGCTGGTGGGGGGTGGGTCGAAGTCATCCCTAGGGCGGCGGGGGGCGGGTGGGTGGAAAGGGGTTCTGATGTCTTCCCCACTGGCACCCGCCTTCATTCAAGGCATCCTGGGTAGCAGGGCCTCGGGCGCCACCTGGTAAGAGGACTTCAGCAGGCAGGTGGGCTCAGGCCCAGCAGAGTTTGCCATGGGTTCCCAGCACACCTGCCCTGCTCAAGACTGGTGAGATGCCTGGTGTCACAACCATCCCTGAAGAGGCACAGAGATGGGCACCTGTGGGCATACACTTTCCACTTGGCTCCTCTGGGCTATTCTCCTGAGCCTTAACACATACCTGGGGAAAGGAACCATGTCCCCATCCCATCCCAGCCAGAACCACGGCCTGAGCACCGGAGTGGGAAGAGGGACATCTAAGCTCCAAAAGCCCTCATGGCACTGGGATGCGTGGCCAGTGCCCCAAAGAGGGACCTTTCCAGAAGATTGTCTAAGTAATCTGTCTGTTCCATGCCCTAACCTCCTGCAGCGTTGGTTTTTCCTTCTGTATAATGGACTACCCCACCAATCAGATATCTGTACTTCCCACTGGGCTGCCTTCTACCTCCTCTGTGGTTTGTGGCTGTGGGAGAGAGATGAGGGTGGCAGGAGGAGCCAGGGACCATGCCAGGGAACTCTCCTGCAGTTAGAAATGACAGATGACTCTGGATCCCAAGGGCCTTGCCTGTAGAGCATGGTCTCGGCACAGAGGTGCAAGGTGCGTTCCACAGGGCCAGGGGCCCATCCCAGCTGAACAAACTTGGAATATATACTCACACATAGGGATATCACTCTCTGTCACTTTTGTCCCCACCCCCTGGGGAGCCCTCAGTCCTTGCAAGCTGGTGCTAGGGCAACTGGGCCAAGTTTCAAGGGGCAGCCGGGGGCTGGCAATCCCAAATGGGGTCCCTTTGGCAGCCTAGCTATGTCAGGGCAAGAGCTTAGACCGTGCCGGGTTACTGGTACCCAGGCTGCAGGCTCTGGTGGGCAGCATGCCTGAGAAGCCCAGGAGGACTTTGTAGCTGGTGCCAGCCCATGGCATGTAAGCCGGCTGGAGCTGGGGCCATGGTCACGTTCTCATGAGTGCATTCAACCCTGGGGTTAGGTGCCTGTGTGGGGCTACACAAAAAGGAACTGAAAGCTTGGACACAGAATCGAACACCTGAATGCCAAGCTGGGGCCCAGTAACCTCGTTGTCAGAGGGAGCTATGTTTGGGATCACCTCGCCAACAGATGCAGATACAAGCATCTGTGTACGTACTGCCCACAGGAAGAAGTGGGGTGCAGGTGGGAGTAGAGATGGCTGGTCTAACAGGGTGTGTGTTTTACCTCTGTGTGTGTGTGTGTGTGTGTGTGTGTGTCTGTGTGTGTGTGTGTGTGTGTCTGTGTGTGTGTGTCTGTGTGTGTGTGTCTGTGTGTGTGTCTGTGTGTGTGTGTGTGTGTGTGCCTGCCTGTAAGTGGGCACATGTCAATGTTCTCATAGAGTGTTCAGGCATCCTCTGGTGTGGACTCTTGAGCACGTACACAGGTCTGCGGGAAACTGCATGCCTAGGAGCCACTTTTAAAACAGAGACCTTGGGTTGCAAAGAAAAATGATGAAATTCTTAAGAACACCAAGTGCAGCAGATATTTGCCGGTCTACTGGGGGTTGTTAAACTAACCGTGTGTCCATTCTGCCTAATACATAAATTACTAATGTAAATTAAAGGATAATTGAAGCCCTTTAGGCCCAAATATTTAAATTATTTAACAGGAAGCCAGGAATAGGAGAAAAAGAAAGAGCTGAGTTTAACACCCAGAGAGAAAAGTGCCAGCTCAGGGGAAGTAGGGGAGAGTAGGCCCCTCTTCTCCCCTGCCTCCCACTAGCCCATTTCATTCTGGAGGTGCGGGGGCTTTTCTCCCTGGGCTCTGTGTGTATTGCCTCCCTCCTGGCCATATGGCCTCCCAGGGTGTTCCTGCTTGGGAAAGTGCTGCCAAGGCCAGAGGCAAGGTTGCCTGCCCGAGAGGTGGGAGCAGGTGGGGGAGCTCAACTTCTCTCTGCTCCTGAGAGACAGGACCCAGGGAGGCCCCAAAACTCTGCTACAAAGAGCTGAGAGCTGCTACCAGGGACCTGGGTGCGAGGATGGTTCCCAGGGTAAAACCAGCATCTCCTTCCCTGAGATACCGCAAGCCTGGCAAGGCAGCGCTAGAAGAGCTTTGGCAGAGGGGAGAGGAAAGGGGGCAACTGAGTCCACTCTTCCCATTATACAGAGTAGGAAAGTAAAGGCCAGTAGGAGGAGGTGAATCAGCAGCTTGCCAAAGGCAGATGGGGTGTTCCTATCCTTTCTCCTTTTCCCTGAGGCCCTGAGAGGAGTTTTCCAGATCTCAAAGACACAAGTAATACCGCCAAATCACTAAGGAGCCTTACTTCACCTGGGTCCTACATCCCAGGCCAAAGCAAATAAGGAAGCATGTCTTTCCTGAGCCCCTGGTCTGATTTCTACAGAACTTGCTGTCTGGTTTCTTTGTTCTACGGTACAGAACTCCCAACCATGCAAAGATCTGAGTGTGAGGGCTGTGGCTTGCTCACATCCATGCTGGGGCCTGGGGACTTGGGGTGTACAGCAGAGGAAGGCCCAGACTCAGGTTCCCGAAATAGCCAAGCTCAGCTGGGACCAGGGTGCCAGGTTAAAGTGCAGAGGGTCAGATCTGGGAGCTCAGGAGGTGAGGCCTCCAGCTGACTGCAACATCTGGGAGCCTGTCTAACAAGAAAGAAACAAGCCAGGCCTGTGATTCACCTCTCCTCTCTGCACATTAGCCAGGTGGGATAGGGGGGTGGGTACTGCCGGAAGGCTGGGCAGATGGAACAGTGCCTTCCCTATAGCCTTGGCCCTCTGTGCACACCCACTGCCAACGGCACCTGCTCCGGGGAGCCTTTCCTGATGTTCTGAATGTTCCGTCTGCAGCCTGAGACGCTGTCACATCTGTGTGACCTCTCTGTTCTGACTCTGTAGGCACCTTCAGGGCAGGGATGGGCTTTACTGTCCTATTGACTCAAGGAACCTGTGTGAAAAGGCTGGTGGTCTATGATTCTCAATGGAGAGCTTCCTGGACAATGCTGCTGGGCCTGGACGTGGCCCCAGCGAGCTACCTGGGCCATGCACTTCCTCATTTGGTTTGCACTGGCATCTGGGCAAAGGCCGGAGGCTGAGCGCTCCTGGTGCTGACACTCTCCAGGTAGCAGGGGCATGATCAGACAGGTCCTGGATGGCTGCAGGGTGGAGCCCTGGTCACACAGGGAGTGGGCAAGGGAGTGTGAATGACTCAGTGTCAAGCCCTCCCTGCTGCAGGGAGCACCGTGAACCCGGACTGTTTAAAGAAGCGATCGCCCCAAAGGGAGCCTGCTGGCTGGTCAGCCACCCTCCTCTCCCCTCTCTGGCCTGGGTCTTAGTCGTATCGACACTATGGATATAGTCTTGGCTTATCTTCTTCAAAGAGTGGGTGTGGGATCAAAAGAATGTGGCTGGCTATGAACGGGTTTTGACAGATGCGGAGCGCTGGGATGATTATATTCATTGTTCCTCCTTTCTCCTTTCCTTCCGTTCCCTTATCCAGCCACCCATCCAACTGTCAGTTTGTCCCTCTCTCCCTCTCCTCCCTCCCTCCCTCTCTCTGTCTCCTCCCTCCCTCCCTCCCTTCCTTCCCTCCTTTCCTCCTTCCCTCCACTCCCTCCCT
>NW_022439581.1:0-9029 GCF_009761245.1 Sapajus apella
AATTATTAATTTATTTAATTTCTAATTATAATTTCAGTATAATTAGTTTAAATTTGAATGGTCTCATGCAGCTAGTGGCTATTGTATCAGAAAGCATAGAAGAAAATGAAATTATCTTCACACAGTGTTATTTACCAAAGTCAAATCCAAAGAGTATTTAAAAAAGTTTAAAGAGACCAACTCTATAAAAGAAATAATGTTATTAAAGAATCTCTCTCCCTCTGACACACACACACACACACACACACACACACACACACACACACACACACAGGTGTTACAAGGAAAAGGAAAGGTCTTCTTTATAACACAGAACAGGACTTTGACAAACTACTACTCATGGCCCAAATCCTGCTGCAGACCATTTTCCTGCAGTCCATGAGCTAATAATTTTTACAGAGCTAAAGAAGAAATAGAATATGTAACAGAGGCTATATGTGGCCCACAAAGGCTAAAAGACTTAGAATGTAGCTCTTCACTGGAAAAATCTACTGGCCCCTCATCTAGAATAATGCCTGAATTTTGAAATCACCGTTTTGCAAATACCACCAAGGTAACATGAGATTCTGGCATGAAATTACTCCTAACACTATACACTAACATAATGTTAGGAAAAGGACATTCATATATGTCTATTATCCATCAAATATTTATTAAGTACAGAATTTAAATCGAAGAGATGAAACTTAGCTTCACAAATATTGAGATAGAGTGACATTATAAACTTCCCAATGCAATGCGATGGGAAACATAATAGTTGCCTAAACATTTTGTCTAATCCATAACAGTTAGATGAATCCAGTTTGAGAAACATTCTATGAGACACTTAGTCTGGACTCTTCAAAAATGTCAGAGTTGTAAAAGATGAGGGAAAAGGGTGGAGGGGAGCAATATTCTAGACTGATGAAAATAAGAAACAATGACAAAAAAATCCAATATAAGATCTCTGACTAATATAGAGAATATTTGAGAGCAAGTGGAGACATTTAAATTTAGACTGCGTACTACATAATGTTAATTATCAGTAGCAAATGTCTTGTGATTGTTATTGTAGTAATATAAAAGAATGTGCTAATTTCGGACAAAGTCCCTTAAGTATTTTTGTATAATCTTGATGTCTGCAATTTGCTTTCAAGCAGTTCAGAGCTCCCAAAATGTGAGTGCGTGCATGTATATGTACGTGTGTGTAAGAGAGAGAAAATGAGTGTGTCTGTGAAGAGGAAAAGAGACATAGAGACACAGAAAGCCAATCCCAGAAAATGTTAATTTGTGAATCTAAATAAAGGGTGCATGTGTCTTTATGGTGCTTCTTTTTCAACTTTTCTGTTTGATGTCAAAAGTTGGAAGAATTTTTTTAAAGGCACTTGTTTATTCAGCGTGAACACGATCTTCAAGTTTCTTTGCTAGATGTTGGTTTCCTGTAGTTAATACTTTTGTACCACCTGATTGCCTTATGACAAAATAAACTTAGCTATGAAAGAAAAACTGTCTGTGTAGCCATAAAGCCAAACATTTGCTTCACTGAATAGGAAAAGAAAGCACGAAGTTTATTGCAAGTAATATTGTTATAAACTGTTATTCTCCTAATACGGTATAACCAATTATTACCTCGTAATGTTAGTCAGCATGTACTAGTAAGGAGAGACCAACGGGTAGTATTTATACACAATTACACTGAGACCAATTCCTTGTAGCCTGAAAAACAATATGGCAAACATTAAGAGAAGGTACTGGAGGTGTTTTGTCATGATTTACAGGACAAGAAATCACACTATCTTCTTCTACTAGATGATTAACTATTCTGGGAAACATATACTCAGGTTTATAGTTATAATAGACAAGAATACAAGGTGCATAAGCAACCCTGTCATCTTTCATCATTACAATCTTGCCAATCTGGAATGAAGCAAAAAAAATGACACAAGTAGATAGGGGCGTTGGCCTAGGAGGAGGAAGACCAGAATTATGCCTTCAGCTCTGCTTCCAAATAGCCCCAGTATTTTTCGGTAAATCACTTCCCTTCTCTGAGCTTTAGTTTCCTCATCTATCAACTGTGGCAGCTGAACTGAATTAAGACTGTTGGATCTGCAAGATCAAGGGCTATTGATTCTTCAAGGACTGGGAGACAAGATGGCAATTTAGAACAATTTCATAAGAAATAAACCTTTAATGTGATGTGAATATTATTCATTAGAATTCAACAGGACAGAGGGAGCGGAGACCAAGAGATAGCTAAAAATTATCATCAGCTTCAGGGAATCACTCCCTTCTAAGACCTAGGGACTGTACTCTGTGGGGACAGACACTTCACCAGAGGCCCAGAACGTTTTGGATGAAGAATGGCCACAAGAGGAAGGGTGGAGATTACACTGGGCCAAGAAGATTTCCATTGACTCCTTGTGTGATATGATTTTTCTTTCCAAACCCACAAAAATCTTTATATTTTTGCTGGATTATACTCTCTTAATGAATTCTAGAAGGAAGTAATATTTGGCAACCAGGTAGCAGCAGAAATTGAAAAGTCCCCCAGGACTAGGAGAGGACACTCTGAGGAAGTAAATCCAGAAATACCTCAAAACTAGGAAATTGGGGTGTATAGAGCAACCCTTCATTAAACTCCATCTTAGAAAAATACTGCATTTTATATTTTATATGGGACTTTGCCAACAAGGATATTTTGCTTAACAAACAAATAAAAATGGGAAGACTGCATCCAACCAGGTAAGGACATAACAAGCACACTCTTCCACTGTAGGTTCTCACCAGAGGACTCTGTGACTATATGTATATATATAAAGGCAGACCTTCAGCCTCTCCAAACAGCTGCCTTAATTAACCAGTTTTGCTGTCAGCCATGATAAGCACTTAGCATGCCCTTCTAAAGGCTCTTCCACATCAAAGACTCCTCCTTGGGAGACCAATGGACAAGACCAGGAATCCTTTTGTCTTCTTCGCTCCCACTGGGACTTGCTCATTTACCCTTTCTCCTACCTCGTTCTCCTCTTGATGGTAAGTGCTACCTTGTTTGTTGTGGAATATTTAACCTGTAATATTTATATATGGGTTAAATATACTATTATGTATGATATGCAATATAGACTGACTTGTGGAACGGATTGAGGCTGTGTTGCCCATGGCTCTGACTACGGAGTGAATGGGAAGTGCTAAGGAGAACTGTCTCCTTGGGAACTCCATGTAGCTCATGGCTTTTGTGATTAGAAATTCTCTGAAGAGCTGAGAGAATTAGGATGAGTTCTTCTTCAATAGAAGTCTGACATGTGGAAAGACACACACATGTGTGAACCAGGACACCTCTAACCTTGCACTGCTGATGACATGGGGCTTTGAGAAAAAATTGCCTAAACTACTGAGGACATAGATGCCACCAAGTGAGGTATGGGTTAAATCAAGCAGAGTAAGACCATGGGTGAGTAGAATGATTTGGAAATTGATTATTGCATTAACTCTGAGTGAATTTGGAACACTTGTCAGTCTCTTCAGTTATGTGTGTGTGATTTTCTAAGTACATAGCCAAATTCTCTTTCCTAAATAGGCACAGTCTCCAGAACATTACTGAATCTTCCTTTGATCATTTTACATTTTATAATATTTCTGAGTCATTATTTTAAACATCATTGCCTCTGCATAGGGGTTGTTAATATGGGATGTGAACACTGGATTGAATCTGCACAGGATTCATGCATCCCTGGAAGGTGATTTTTGGAGGGACTTAAACCTTGAGTGTGAACTAGTTTCTACTCTTTGTCTCCTTCTCATGAAATATGAGTATAGCAGCAACAACAGCAAAAATTAAGTTGAGGATTCTGGTCAGTTTGGGTTCATAAATGTATCAAAGTCTTGCCATATTTTACTTTAAATCAAAGTGAATGAAATTGAATCTATATCCCCTAGTCTAATTCCCTTTAGTGAGACTGCATTCTTTCAACAGCTGTTAGAGAAACATTTGTTTGCTCACACACTTTCAAAGAGGTTTCTGGAGCTTACAATACACAGGCCATCATTTAAACTATAAGAATTCAGAAGCAGAAATTCTACTCACAATTGAACTTCGCTGAGTTTGCTGACACGGTGTTTTAAATTCTAATTCTACTCTAGAGCAAACCCAGATTGAAAAGCTGAGGACAAGTCATATGTATTGTTTGTACTGGGAGGCTGCATCATTAGCAGAGTCTGTGATACACAATGGCAAGTTCTGTTTAAGATGTTTCTGCTCCGGGAGTTTTTCCTAGCGTTCTTCCATTAGACGATATGTAGCAGTGTTCACAAACTCTGAGTGGCATTGACATTAATTTCTAGTAATGTTTAGAAACATTTGTAAAATTTCTAAACATTATTAGAAATTAACAATGGGGTCCCATCCTCCAGTATACAATGTGCATGCTAAGTCAATGACCATTATTTGATGCACTATCCCCCGAAGAAAAAAATATACGGGTCTCAGAATGAAGGCATGGAAGCCACAATGGCTCCTGTTACTATCATCCCCTGTAACCCACTTCTGGAATGCGTGCTTCCCATTTCCACAATTCTGGGCACCACAGGTGTAGAGAATTCTCCCACCAGCAGATAGAAAATACAGCTGCCCCTTCAACATTTTGTGCACCCTGTGTCCAGGGCCAACAACAACAACAACAAACAGAGTAGGGATAATTGCCATCCTGGAAAAGGTACATGGCCTAGTCATCAGGAGGAAAGCTGCTATTCCACATTGGAGAAGTGAGCAATCAGCTTAACTCCAAGGTGGTTGGCACACATTAGTATTCCATCATCTAATTTTAATCATAAACCCATAATTGTCATAGCCATAGCCTAAGAAAAGTAAACATGAACTTGGTCCCCACAGGAAGGAAGTTGTGGGCTACCCACAAAGTTAGCATCCTTCTACCATTGTAAGAACTAAGGTGAAGGGCTCTAGAATGAATCAGAGAGTTTAGCCTAGAGCTTTGCCTCCCCAGTAGCAGCTGGGGCTGCAATTTGTCCTACTAACCTTTTTCCCTTATAACCTTACAAGTTTCTCCAAAGAGAAAGTCCCATCAGAGTCCTAAAGGAGCCACCCTGAGAAATTATATGAGACAAAACGGCCACAGAAATATGGAGGAATTGTCATGAATGCTGCAGTGCCCAGATCTCTCTGCCCTATTCCCTTCAAGACTCAAGGACATACACCCCGAGCTGGGTATGACCTCGCTGAAAGAGATTACCTCTTCTCCAGTGAATCCCTACCCAAGTACTGGGGATAAACCACCAGCTCCTCTCCCCAAAGAGGAGCAACTCTGCAGGGCTACCCAAGCTTCAGGGCTCCCTTTGGAGTCAGCTGCATCCCTGTGGTGATGCATCACAGCCCCAATTCTTCCTCTGCCCAACCCTAATTCATTCCTTTCCCCACACCCCAAGTGCTGAGCCCAAGTCCACTCCCTAAGAAACGTCCTTCACACTCATTTCCATCTGAGTCTGTTCTCTGCGGTAGTCAATCGACAACAAATTTTAAGTATCCCTGGCATACTAACAGCAAAAAGTTAATATTGCTATTTTACTTGCACCATAATTTTTTATAGTTTTGCAGTATTTTTTCTCTTAGTGTCATCTAAGAGCAAAGAAAATTCTTCAATCAAATGTGTTAATACCCTAACAAGAGCTGTACTATACAAAGTTATTTTTAAATATATAAGACATCAGGCCGGGCGCGGTGGCTCACACCTGTAATCCCAGCACTTTGGGAGGCCGAGGCGGGTGGATCACGAGGTCAAGAGACCGAGACCATCCTGGTCAACATGGTGAAACCCCGTCTCTACTGAAAATACAAAAAATTAGCTGGGCATGGTGGCGCGCGCCTGTAATCCCAGCTACTCGGGAGGCTGAGGCAGGAGAATTGCCTGAACCCAGGAGGCGGAGGTTGCGGTGAGCCGAGATCGCGCCATTGCACTCCAGCCCGGGTAACAAGAGCGAAACTCTGTCTAAAAAAAAGAAAAAAAAGACATCTTTGATTCCTCCAATATAAATACATGTTTATCATGGCCAAACAATGTTAAGACAAACAGAAAAAAAGAAAATTTGATTATGGAATAAAATATTTGGGTATCTGAAGCATCGAAATGGCTAAAATGCTAATTGTACTTAATTGGCATGTAACCTGAGACTGATCCAATATATCAGAAATCAAGTGACTTCTACACTCTGATCACATTGTAATACCATTTATTAGTCTTTCTTCCATGTTTTCTTCTCCCTTTCTTTGCTCATCTCTTCATCTCTGGAATCTGTTTTTAAGCCTGAAATCCCAGTAGCTGTACTTTCCTACCCACTGTTATTTGTGTCTGAAACCTGTCTACCAACCTGGATGTGCCTGCCTCTTTATTAGCTATCTGCTGACTCGAGGCAGCTGCTGCCTTGTCCTGAAGTATCTAGCAGTGTCCAGTTTCTGCCTTGGACTCCTTGGCCTGGGTAAATTTTATTGCTTCTTAATGGAGAATGCAATGGAGTCACAGCTTACTCCTGGGTTAGGTTCTAACATTAGTCTATTCGGTGAAGAAAAAAGTAGAGATCACTGATAATACTCTTGCAAATCTTATCAGATAAGAAAATAGGAAATGTATCTCAAAAATGCCTCATTGCTGTTTCTTTTTTTTTTTTTCCAGCATTTGAATCAATCACTATGAAATGTTTGGTTTTCGTTTAAGGTAATACATTATTCAAATCAGTGCTGTGTTTACATACAAAACTTCCACTTAGCTTAGCAAGATGCTGACGCTTTAAAAGGCATGAGGGAAAGGCCGTTCCTGTTCATTGAAGGAACTCACTGGAAGATTCCCCTGCATGATTTAAAGGATTACTTTTCCTTCATCTTTTATTTTTGTTGGTTATTATACATAATTCTTTGTAATTTATTTGCCAATAATATTTGTATATTTTTATGGCATACATGTGATACCTTGATACATTCATGGAATGTGTAATGATCAAATCAGGTTATTGATCAGGTATTTAGGATATTCATCACCTCAAATATTTATCATGTATTTTTGTCGGGAACATTTCAAATCTTCTAGCTATTTTGAAATACATATTGTTAATTACAGTCACCCTAGTGTGCTATCGAACACAGGTATTTATTTCTTCTAACTAACGTTTGCAACCGTTGACTAACCTATCTTTATCCTCTCCAACACACATAAACCCATCCCAGCTTCTAGTAACCATCATTCTACACTCTACCTTCATGAGGTCAGCATTTTTTGGCTCCAACATATGAGCGAGAACATGTGTTACTTGTCAGGGTCTGCCTTATTTCTCTTACTTTAATGGCCTCCAGTTTCATCCATGTTGCTGCAAATGAAAAGATTTTTATTCTCTCTTATGACTGAACGGAATTCCCTTGAGTATACATACCACATTTTCTTTGCCATTCGTCTGTTGACGGACACAGAGGTTGGCTCGATATTCTAGCTATTGTGAACAGTGCTGCAATAAACCTGGGGTTGCAGGTCTCCCTTTGATATACCGATTCCCTTTTCTTTGGAGAAATACCCAGGAGTGGGATTTCTGGATCGTATGGTAGTTCATTTTTAGTTGTTTGAGAACTCTCTATACTGCTTACCTTCATAGCTGTACTAAATTACACTCCCATCAACAGTATGTAAGAGTTCCCTTTTCTCAGCATCCTTGCAAGCATTTATGGTAGTTTTAATAATAGCTCTCCTAACTGGGGAAGATGACAACCCTGATTATTAGTGACGCTGACGATATTTTTCATAGACCTGTTGGCCATGTATACTTTAATTCTTATGACTTAAAAACACACATACAATATAACCCAGTCAGTTAGGCATGGATATGATAACTATGAGATCGACTAACCCTGGGAAGTGGCAGGACCTGACCTATGCAAATGCCGTATCTTCCTGAACCCTTCCTCCAGAGCTACTTTCACGTGACTAACTCTGTTTCCACTCTTTCATACTCTTTCTGTTTACATATTTCCCCCCACTTTCATGCTCCTAACCACTCCATTTTAATCTCACTGCACGACTGATTTTCAGCTTTGCGAGTCTATGTGAGCACTGACTCCAAAAGGGACTTCCAATCTGTTTAGCTACTAGATGATGATACAGAATAGAGAAATAAACATAACATTGAATTCATATAACTGTATTAGCCTTTTACAAATCACATCAACCATGGCAATGAACTCTCACCATCCATCTTTTGGTTCAGTAATAGTATAAGCAAATCTATTCCTCTGGACAGATATTAAACATGAGAGAAATTAACAAAGCTGCACTAATACAATCACAATGTCAATAATTTATAATCTGAGAAAAGGAAATGGTAAACCACATTTTAATTATGTAGGTTCATCATGACACATTACTTCTGTGACATTTTAAAATGTGTTCACACAATAATTAATACAGACAAGAAGGTTGTAATAAATCATAACCAGATACATTATACCAGCACAATTTTCTCTCAGTGTATTTCTTCCTAGCCTACTGGACATTTGTAAGAATATCCCTGGGGTCAGGTATATTCATACTCATTCATTTACCAAGCTGTACAAGTCTTTTTAAATATATTACTTTAATATGTTACCAATGAGAGAACAAGTTAGTCAGTAAACAAATAAATGGCTGAAAATATTACTGTGCATTCATGGACTTCATATTTGCTTCCAGGTTGCAATACATGGAAAGGTAGAGAGTAACTTAGAATTAAAACCTGTTAAATTCAGGAATATGCTGGATAATTTTAAAAGTTGGAACAGCTATAAAGCTGTAAAACCATGTTTCATTTGGGAAAAATAAAAGTTCCTAATAAGAGCATTAAAAATGTGAAGATGAATTTCTATCACTTGTGTTTTGACAGATCTTAAATCCATTACTGTCAATGTGCTTTCTTTTGGCAACAGTTCTAGTGATGAATCTAGGTTTAAACACATAAGACATGCTCGACCCTTTGACATTGTGGTCATCATGTTTCTTTACCAAGTTGGACACTTGAAAAGAAATGCT
>NW_022439582.1:0-9021 GCF_009761245.1 Sapajus apella
TTTAGAATCAGCGAGTTGGAAACACGTTTCTTCTATAAGCTCTGTTTGGTTATTCGAGAGTGACAGACTATAGGGTGTAATGAGAAATATCTT
Source organism: Sapajus apella (assembly GCF_009761245.1). Lineage (NCBI taxonomy): Eukaryota > Metazoa > Chordata > Mammalia > Primates > Cebidae > Sapajus > Sapajus apella. The sequence goes on from NW_022439582.1 coordinate 94, forward strand.
GCTCTAAAACAAAAATGCAGCTGTCTAGAAGAATGGTTGTCAAGCTGGACAATCAACTTACAGAGTTGAACTGGTGTGTGTGTGCAGCAGTTCAGAAATCCTTTGCTTCTAGAATCTGGAAATAGACATTTCCAGCCATATACAGGCATATGAGAACTAGCAGTAAGACAGCGTTTAAAACACAGTAGAATCGTCTATTTCAAACTGCTCTGCTTTGCTTTCGTTCACCTTAGGAAGTTCAACCTATGTTTAGATTCAGCCCGTTAGATACACTTTTCTTCTAAAAGCTGCGTTTGTATATTCCAGAGTGAATGAGACTGTAGGCTGTAATAAGAAAAATCTTGCTCTAAAACAAAAATGCAGCTGTCTAGAAGAATGGTTGTCAAGCTGGACAAGCAACTTACAGAGTTAAACTGATGTGTGTTTGCAGCAGTTCAGAAATCCTTTGCTTCGAGAATCTGGAAACAGATATTTCCAGCCATATAAAGACATATGAGAACTACCAGTAAGACTGCGTTTAAAACACTGGAGAAACGTCTATTTCAAACTGCTCTGCTTTGTTTTCGTTCACCTTAGGAAATTGCATCTATGTTTAGATTCAGCGAGTTAGAAACACGTTTCTTTTAAAAGCTGCGTTTGGATATTCCAGAGTGAATGAGACTGTAGGCTGTAATGAGAAATAGCTTGCTCTGAAACAAAAACGCAGCTATCTAGCAGAATGGTTGTCACGCTCTTCCATCAACTTACAGAGTTAAACTGATGTGCGTGTGTAGCAGGTCTGAAATCCTTTCTTTGGAGAATTTGGAAACAGATATTTCCAGACATATACAGTCATATGAGAACCAGCAGGAAGACTGCGTTTAAAACACATGAGAAACGTCTATTTCAAACTTCTCTGCTTTTTGTTCTTTCAACTTAGGATGCTGCACATATGTTTAGATTCAGCGAGTTTGATACACGTTTCTTTTAAAACCTGCGTTTGGATATTCCAGAGTGAATGAGATTATAGGCTGTAATGAGAAACATCTTGACCTCAAACCAAAACGCAGCTTTCAAGCAGAATGGTTGTGAAGCTGTACAATCAACTAACAGAGTTATACTGATTTGTGTTTGAAGCAGTTCAGAAATCTTTTCTTTGGAGAATCTGGAAACTTATATTTCTTGACATACACAGGCCTATAACAAATAGCAGTATGACTGCGTTTAAAAGACAGGAGAAACGTCTAGTTCAAACTGCGCTGCTTTGGGTTCGCTCACCTTAGGAAGTTGCATCTATGTTTAGATTCAGCTTGTTGGAAACACTTTTCTTCTAAAAGCTGCATTTGGATATTGCACAGTGACTGAGACTATAGGCTTTAATGACAAATATATTGATGTAAACCAAAAACCCAGCTATCTAGCAGAATGCTTGTTAAGCTGTAGAATCAACTTACAGAGTTAAAATGATGTGAGTGTGCAACGGGTCAGAAATCTTACCTTTGGAGAATCTGGAAACACATATTTCTAGCCATATACACACATGTAAGAACTAGCAGTAAGACTCCATTTAAAACACAGGAGAAACGTCTGGTACAAACTGCTCTGCTTTGTGTTGGTTCAACTTAGGAAGTTGCATCTATGTTTAGATTCAGCGAGTTAGAAACACGTTTCTTCTATAAGCTGTGTTTGGATATTCCAGAGTGACTGAGAATATAGGCTGTAATGAGAAATATCTTGCTCTAAAACAAACACACAGCTATCTAGCACAATTGTTGTCAAGCTGTACAATCTTCTTACAGAGTTATACTGACGTTTGTGTGCAGTAGTTCAGAAATCCTTTCCTTGGAGAACCTTGAAACAGATATTTCCAGCCATATACAGGCTTATAAGAACTAGGAGTAAGACTGCGTTTAAAACACAGGAGACACATCTACTTCAAACTGCTCTGCTTTATTTTCGTTCACCTTAGGAAATTGCATCTATGTTTTGATTCAGCGAGTTAGAAACATGTTTCTTCTAAAAGCAGCGTTTGAATATTCCAGTGTGAAAGAGCCTGTAGGCAGCAATCAGAAACATCTTGCTCTAAAACAAAAATGCAGCTATCTAGCAGAATGGTTGTCAAGCTGCAAAATGATCTTATGGAGTTAAATTGATGTGTGTGTGCAGAGGTTCTGAAATCCTTACTTTGGAGAATCTGGCAACAGATATTTCCAGCCATATACAGGCTTATAAGAACTAGCAGAAAGACTGCGTTTAAAACACAGGAGAAATATCTAGTTCAAACTGCTCTGCTTTGTGTTCGCTGACCTTAGGAAGTTGCATCTATGTTTAGATTCAGCGAGTTAGAAACACGTTTCTTCTAAAAGCAGTGTTTGGATATTCCAGTGAAAAAGAGCCTGCAGGCCGTAATCAAAAACATCTTGCTGTAAATGAAAAACCCAGCTATCTAGCAGAATGGTTGTCAAGGTGTACAATCAACTTACAGAGTTAAACCGATGTGTGTTTGCAGCAGTTCAGAAATCCTCTGCTTCGAGAATCTGGAAACAGATATTTCCAGCCATATACAGGCATATGAGAACTACCAGTAAGTCTGCGTTTAAAACACTGGAGAAACGTCTATTCCAACCTGCTCTGCTATGTGTTCATTCACCTTAGGTAGTTGCATCTATGTTTAGATTCAGCCAGTTTGAAACACGTTTCTTTTAAAACCTGCGTTTGGATATTCCAGAGTGAATGAGACTATAGGCTGTAATGAGAAATATCTTGACCTCAAACAAAAACGCAGCTATCTAGCAGAATGGTTGTCAAGCTGTACAATCAACAAACAGAGATAAACTGGTTTGTGTGTGCAGCAGTTCAGAAATCTTTTCTTTGGAGAATCGGGAAACTTATATTTCCAGACATATACAGGCCTATAAGAAACTGCAGTAAGACTGCGTTTAAAAGAGAGGAGAAACGTGTATTTCCAACTGCTCTGCTTTGTGTTCAGTCAACTTAGGAAGTTGCATCTATCTTTAGATTCGGCGAGTTAGAAAAACGTTTCTTCTAAAAGGTGCGTTTGGATATTATATGGTGACTTAGACTATTGGCTGTAATGAGAAATATCTTGCTCTAAAACAAAAATGCAGCTATCTACCAGAATGGTTGTCAATCTCTACTATCAACTTACAGAGTTAAACTGATGTGTGTGTGTGCAGCGCTTCAGAAATCCTTTCTTTGGAGAATCTGGAAACAGATATTTCCAGCCATATACAGGCATATAAGAACTAGAAGTAAGACTCCATTTAAAACACTGGAGAAACGTCCATTTCAAACTGCTCTGCTTTGTGCTCGTTCACCGTAGGAAGTTGCATCTATGTTTAGATTCAGCGAGTTATAAACACATTTCTTCTAAATGTTGCGTTAGGATATTCCAGAGTGGAAGAGACTATAAGCTGTAATGAGAAATATCTTGCTCTGAAACAAAAACGCAGCTACCTGTCCGAATGATTGTAAAGCTGTAGAATCAACTTACAGAGTTAAAGTGATGTGTGTGTGCAACAGTTCAGAAATCTTTACTTTGGAGAATCTGGAAACAGATATTTCCAACCATATACATGCATATAAGAACTAGCAGTAAGACTCCATTTAAAACACTGGAGAAACTTCCAGTACAAACAACCCTGCCTTGTGTTCATTCACCTTAGGAAGTTTCATCTATGTTTAGAATCAGCGAGTTGGAAACACATTTCTTCTATAAGCTGTGTTTGGATACTCCAGAGTGACTGAGACTATAGGCTGTAATGAGAAATATCTTGACCTCAAACAAAAACGCAGCTATCTAACAGAATGGATCTTAAGCTGTACAATCAACTTACAGAGTTAAACTGACGTGTGTGCAGCAGTTCAGCAATTCTTTCTTTGGAGATTCTGGAAACAGATATTTCCAGCCATACACAGGCATATAAGAACTAGCAGTAAGACTGCGTTTAAAGCACAGGAGAAACGTGTATTGCAAACTGCTCTGCTTTGTGTTCCCTCACCTTAGGAAGTTGCATCTATGTTTAGATTCAGAGAGTTGGAAACACTTTTCTTCTAAATGCTGCGTTTGGATATTCCAAAGTGAAAGAGACTGTAGGCTGTAATGAGTAATATATTGATCTAAACCGAAATCGCAGCTATCTTGCAGAATGGTTGTTAAGCTGTAGAATCAACTTACACAGTTAAAGTGATGTGTGTGTGCAACAGTTCAGAAATATTTTCTTTGGAGAATCAGGAAACAGATATTTCCAGCCTTATACAAGCATATAAGATCTAGCAATAAGACTACATTGAAAACAGAAGAGAAACGTCTAGTACAAACTGCTCTGCTTTGTGTTCGTTCACCTTAGGTAGTTGCATCTATGTTTAGATTCAGCGAGGTAGAAACACGTTTCTTTTAAAAGCTGCGTTTGGGTATTCCAGAGTGAATGAGACTGTAGGCTGTAATGAGAAATATCTTGATCTAAAACAAAAACGCAGCTATCTAGTAGAATGGTTGTTAAGCTGTAGAATCAACTTACAGAGTTAAACTGATGTGTGTGTGCAGCAGATCAGAAATCCTTTCTTTGGAGAATCTGGAAACAGATATTTCCAGACATATAGAGTCATATCAGAACTAGCAGGAAGACTCCGTTTAAAACACATGAGAAACGGCTATTTCAAACTTCTCTGCTTTGTGTATTTTCAACTTAGGATGCTGCATCTTTGTTTAGACTCAGCGAGTTAGAAACACGTTTCTTCTAAGTGCTGCGTTTGGATATTCCAGAGTGAAAGAGACTATAGGCTTTAATGAGAAATATCTTGCTCTGAAAAAAAAAAAAACGCAGCTACATAGCAGAATTGTTGTTAAGCTGTAGAATCAACTTACATAGTTAAACTGATGTGTGTGTGCAGCAGATCCGAAATACTTTCTTTGGAGAATCTGGAAACAGATATTTGCAGACATATACAGTCATATGAGGACTAGCAGGAAGACTGCGTTTAAAACACTAGAGAAACGTCTAGTTCAAGCTGTTATGCTTTGTGTTCACTCACATTAGGAAGTTGCCTCTATGATTAGATTCAGGGATTAGAAACACGTTTCTTCTAAAAGCTGCGTTTGGATATTCCAGAGTGACTGAGACTATAGGCTTTATACAGAAAAATATTGATCTAAACCAAAAACGCAGCTATCTAGCAGACGGGTTGTTAAGCTGTAGAATCAACTTACAGAGTTAAAGTGATGTGTGTGTGCAACATTTCAGAAATCTTTTCATTGGACAATCTGGAAACAGATATTTCCTGATTATACATGCATATAAGAACTAGCAGTAAGACTCCATTTAAAACACAGGAGAAACCTCTAGTACAAACCGCTCTGCTTTGTTTTCGTTCACCTTAGGAAGTTGCATCTATGTTTAGATTCAGCGAGTTAGAAAAACGTTTCTTCTAAAAGCTGCACTCGGATACTATAGAGGGACTTAGACTGTAGGCTGTAATGAGAAATAGCTTGCTCTAAAACAAAAACGCAGATATCTAGCAGAATGGTTGTCAAGCTCTACTATCAACTAACAGAGTTAAACTGATGTGTGTGAGCAGCGGTTCAGAAATCCTTTCTTTGGAGAATCTGGAAACAGATATTTCCAGCCATATACAGGCATATGAGAACTAGAATTAAGACTGCCTTTAAAACACAGGAGAAACGTCCATTTCAAACTGCTCTGCTTTGTATTCGTTCACCTTAGGAACTTGCATCTATGTTTAGATTCAGCGAGATGGAAACACGTTTTTGTAAACGCTGCGTTTGGATATTCCAGAGTGAAAGTGATTATAGGCTGTAATGAGAAATATCTTGCTCTGAAGAAAAAACGCAGCTACCTAGCAGAATGGTTGTTAAGCTGTAGAATCAACTTACAGAGTTAAACTGATGTGTGTGTGCAACAGTTCAGAAATCTTTTCTTTGGAGAATCTGGAAACAGATATTTCCAGCCATATACATGCATATAAGAACTAGCAGTAACATTTTATTTAAAACACAGGAGAAACGTCTAGTACAAACAACTCTGCCTTGTGTTCGTTCACCTTAGGAAGTGGCATCTATGTTTAGAATCAGCGAGTTGGAGACACCTTTCTTCTATAAACTGTGGTTGGATATTCCAGAGTGACTGAGACTATAGGCTGAAATGAGAAATATCTTGCTCTAAACAAATATGCAGCTGTCTATAAGAATGGTTGTCAAGCTGGACAATCAACTTACAGAGTTAAACTGATGTGTGTGTGCAGCAGTTCAGAAATCTTTTCTTTGGAGAATCTGGAAACAGATATTTCCAGCCATATACAGGTATATAAGAACTAGCAGTAAGACAGGGTTTAAAACACTGGAGAAACTTCTAGTTCAAAGTGCTCTGCTTTGTGTTCGTTCACCTTAGGAAGTTGCATCTGTGTTTAGATTCAGCCATTTAGAAACACGTTTCCTGTAAAAGCTGCATTTGGATATTCCATAGTGAATGAGACTGTAGTCGGTAATCAGAAATATCTTGCTCTAAAAGAAAAACGCAGCTTTCTAGCAGAATGCTTGTCAAGCTGTAACCTCAAAATATACAGTTAAACTGACGTGTGTGTGCAGCAGTTCAGCAATCCTTTCTTTGGAGATTCTGGAAACAGATATTTCCAGCCATACACAGGCATATAAGAACGAACAGTAAGACTGCGTTTAAAACACAGGAGAAACGTGTATTGCAAACTGCTCTGCTTTGTGTTCGCTCACCTTAGGAAGTTGCATCTATGTTTAGATTCAGCGAGTTGGAAACACTTTTCTTCTAAAAGCTGCGTTTGGATATTTTAGAGTGACTTAGACTATTGGCTGTAATGAGAAATAGCTTGGTCTAAAACAAAAGCGCAGCTATCCAACAGAATGGTTCTTAAGCTGTACAATCAACTAACAGAGTTAAACTGATGTGTGTGAGCAGCGGTTCACAAATCCTTTCTTTGGAGAATCTGGAAACAGATATTTCCAGCCATATACAGGCATATGAGAACTAGAAGTAAGACTGCCTTTAAAACACAGGAGAAACGTCCATTTCAAACTGCTCTGATTTGGGTTCGTTCACCTTAGGAAGTTGCATCTATGTTTAGATTCAGCGAGTTAGAAACACGTTTCTTCTAAATGCTGCATTTGGATATTCCAGAGTGAAAGAGACTATAGGCTGCAATGGGAAATATCTTGCTCTGAAACAAAAACGCAGCTGCCTAGCAGAATGGTTGTTAAGCTGTAGAATCAACTTACAGAGTTAAGCTGACGTGTGTGTGCAACAGTTCAGAAATTTTTTCTTTGGAGAATCTGGAAACAGACATTTCCAGCCATATACTTGCATATAAGAACTAGCAGTAAGACTCCATTTAAAACACAGGAGAATCGTCTAGTACAAACCACTCTGCCTTGTGTTCGCTCACCTTAGGAAGTTGCATCTATGTTTAGAATCAGCGAGTTGGAAACACGTTTCTTCTGTAAGCTGTGTTTGGATATTCCAGAGTGACTGATTCTGTAGGCTGTAATGAGAAATATCTTGCTCTAAAACAAAAATGCAGCTGTCTAAAAGAATGGTTGTCCAGCTGGACAATCAACTTACAGAGTTAAACAGAAGTGTGTGTGCAGCAGTTCAGAAATCTTTTCTTTGGAGAATATGGAAACAGTTATTTCCAGCCATATAAATGCATATAAGAACTAGCAGTAAGACAGGGTTTAAAACACTGGAGAAACGTCTAGTTCAAAGTGCTCTGCTTTGTTTTCGTTCACCTTAGGAAGTTGCATGTGTGTTTAGATTCAGCCAGTTAGAAACACGTTTCTTGCAAAAGCTGCATTTGGATATTCCAAAGTGAATGAGACTGTAGGCTGCAATGGGAAATATCTTGCTCTGAAACAAATACGCAGCTGCCTAGCAGAATGGTTGTCAAGCTGTATAATCTTCTTACAGAGTTAAACTGACGTGTGTGTGCAGTAGTTCAGAAATACTTTCGTTGGAGAATCTGGAAACAGATATTTCCCGCCGTATACAGGCTTATAAGAACTAGCAGTAAGACTGCGTTTAAAACACAGGAGAAACATCTAGTTCAAACTGCTCTGCTTTGGTTTTGTTCACGTTAGGAAGTTGCATCTATGTTTAGATTCAGCGATTTAGAAAAACGTTTCTTCTAAAATCTGCGTTTGGATATTCCAGAGTGACTGAGTCTAAAGGCTGTAATGAGAAATATCTTGCTCTATAACAAAAACGCAGCTTTCTAGCAGAATGGTTGTAAAGCTGAGAAATTATCTTAGGGAGTTAAATTGATGTGTGTGTGCAGAAGTTTGAAATCTTTTCTTTGGGGAATCTGGAAAAAGATAATTCCAGCCTTACCCAGGCATTTAAGACCTAGCAGTAAGACTGCGTTTAAAACACAGGAGAAATGTCTAGGTCTAACTGCTCTGCTTTCTGATCGTTCACCTAAGAAATTGCATCTATGTTTAGATTCAGCGAGTTAGAAACACGTTTCTTCTAAAAGCTCCGTTTGGATATTTCAGAATGACTGAGACTAAAGACCGTAATGAGAAATATCTTGCTCTAAAACAAAAACGCAGCTATCTAGCTGAATGGTTGTCAAGCGGTACAATCAACTTACAGAGTTAAACTGATGTGTGTTTGCAAGAGTTCAGAAATCCTTTGCTTGGAGAATCTGGAAACAGATATTTGCAGCCATATACAGGCATATGAGGACTACCAGTAAGGCTGCATTTAAAACACTGGAGAAACGTCTATTTCAAACTGCTCTGCTTTGTGTTCGTTCACCTTAAGAAGTTGCATTTATGTTTAGATTCAGGGAGTTAGAAACACGTTTCTTCTAAAAGCTGCGTTTGAATATTCCACATTGACTGAGACTAAAGCCCGTAATGAGAAATATCTTGCTCTAAAACAA
>NW_022439583.1:0-9018 GCF_009761245.1 Sapajus apella
AAAAAAAAGAAAAAAAAGAAAATGTGGTGACCAAGTGCAGTGGCTCATGCCTGTAATCCCAGCACTTTGGGAAGTTGAGGTAGGCAGATCATGAGGTCAGGAGTTTGAGACCAGCCTGGCCAACATGGTGAAACCCCGTCCCTAGTAAAAATACAAAAAATTAGCTGGGCTTGTTGGCAGGTGCCCATAATCCAAGCTACTCGGGAGGGTGAGGTAGAAGAAGTGCTTGAACCTAGGAGGCGGGGTTGCAGTGAGCTGAGACCACACCACAGCACTCCAGCCTGAGCCACAGAGCAAGACTCCATCTAAAAAAAAAACAAAAAGAAAATGTAGCATATATACCGTGAAATGCTCCTCAGCCATAAAAAGGAGGGAAATAATGGTATTTGCAGCAACCTGGATGGAATTGGAGACCATTACTCTCAGTGAAGTAACTCAGGAATGGAAAACCAAACATCGTGTGTTCTCACTCCTAAGCGGGAGCTAAGCTATGAGGACCCAAAGGCATAAGAATGACACAGGGGACTTTGAGGATTCAGAGGAGAGGGTGGGGGGGCGTGAGGGATGAAAGATTACACATGGAGTACAGTGTACACTGCCCGTGTGATGGGTGAAACAAAATCTCAGTAATCACAACTAAAGAACGTAGTCATGTAACCAAATACCACCTGTTTCCCAAAAACCTATTGAAATAGCATATAAAATAAAGGACTTAAAAAAAAAAAAAAAGAACCACGACTGGCTATAAAATGGCCTGATGTGAAGAGGTGTCTATTTTTGTAGTTAGCCTGGTAACACAGTCATGATAAAATAGAGACCCACTAAAAGAACCATAAAGGCTAGAAAACCAGCCATGTCCAGCAGCTCATGTCTGTAATTCCAACACTTTGAAAGGCTGAGGCGGGAAGATGGCCTGAGGCCAGGACTTTGAGACAAGACTGGGCAATATAGGGAAACCCCTCTCTCTCTAAAAAATGCCAGGCATGGTAGTGCACACCTGTAGTTCCAGCTACTCAGGATGCTGAGGTGGGAGGATCACTTGAGCCAAGAGTTCAAGGCTGCAGTGAGCTAGAATCATGCCACAGCACTCCAGCCTGGATGACAGAGTGAGACCCTGTCTCTTAAAAAAAAAAAAAAAAAAGATTAGAAAACCTGCCAAGCTTGCCATCCACCATTTAGGGTGCCTGCAAACCCACTGCTAGCTGCTCTCATAAACACATCATGTGTTCCTTTACCCTGAGAAATTTCCTTGATGCACTCAGTGGGGTGTTTAGAGCAAGAGCAGTACCAGCCACCATAGAAAGTAAACTTTCTGGCCGGGTGCGGTGGCTCAAGCCTGTAATCCCAGCACTTTGGGAGGCCGAGGCGGGTGGATCACGAGGTCAAGAGATCGAGACCATCCTGGTCAACATGGTGAAACCCCGTCTCTACTAAAAATACAAAAAATTAGCTGGGCATGGTGGTGCGTGCCTGTAATCCCACCTACTCAGGAGGCTGAGGCAGGAGAATTGCCTGAACCCAGGAGGCGGAGGTTGCGGTGAGCTGAGATCACGCCATTGCACTCCAGCCTGGGTAACAAGAGTGAAACTCCGTCTCAAACAAAAAAAAAAAAAAAGAAAAAAAAATTATTAGCAGCGATGTCAAGAATATCAGGATAGAACAGGCATGGTCGATTGTGCCTGTAATCCTAGCGCACGGGGAGGTCAAGGGTGGATCGTTTGAGCCCAGGAGTTTGCGACTAGCTTGGGCAACACAGCAAGACCCCGTCTTTTCAAAAAATTAGCCGGGCTTGGTGTTGCACCACTGTAGTCCCAGATAATTGGGAGGCTGAGGTGAGAGGATCACCTGAGCCCAGGAGGCCAAGGTTGCAGTGAGCTGAAATCATCTCATTGCACTCCAGTCTGCGCAACAGAGTGAGACCCTGTCTCAAAAAAAAAAAAAATATATCACGGATAGCTTTCCATTCTCCTTTGGGGTGACTTTTTTTTTTTGAGGTGGAGTCTCCTTCTGTTTCCCAGGATGGAGTGCAGTGGTGCGATCTCGGCTCACTGCAACCTCTGCCTCAAGGGGCTCAAGCAATTCTCCTGCCTCAGCCTCCCAAGTAGTTGGGACTGCAGGCGCGCACCACTACGCCCAGGTAATTTTTGTATTTTTAGTAGAGACGGGGTTTTGCTAAGTTGCCTAGTCTGGTCTCGGACTCCTGACCTCAGGTGATTCACCTTCCTTGGCCTCCCAAAGTGCTGGGATTACAGGCATGAGCTACTGTGCCTGGTCCAGGGTGACTCTTACTGAGAACATGGAGAGACACTGGCATCAGTGGAAGTGCTTCCTGATTTGGGGGGCACTAGCCCACAGACTCAACAACTTCTGTGGTTTCTTTATGGAGCATAAGCCTGTGCTAAAGCCATCCACAGATTATAGGCTCATGGATTCTCCTGTAAGGAAAAGAAAGGGATTAAGACAATAGGAAATAAAGAAAAAAAGGAAAAAAATAAGGCTTTTGTGATGACAGAGAAGTCTTGATCTGTGACCTTGGGAACGCCGCCCACCTCCAGGACCCCATCTGCAGCTAAAGAAAAAGACCGTTGAGGTCTCCAACACATGTGGTTCCAGGAGCCTGGAGGGGCTCTTTTGAGTTATGAGATGTGAACCCAAATTTTGAGGACTTGAAGTTTTACTGCAGTGTGGGTGGTGAGAAGAACTTGGTATGGTCTCTTCCAAGGGGGTTCAAGGGCAGTCTCTCTCTGACGTAGCTGCCAGAAGACCTAAGCTCCAGGTTGTAGACTCTGAAAGGTTTGATCGTCCTCAGTCAATGGTGAAAGCATGCTTTGTCACAATGCATTAAAGTCTTGCAATATTTAGTCAGAGTTTAAGCGGGAGGAGGCAGGTGAAGTTCTATTATTAGACGTATAGGCCTTCCAATAACTATCTTATAAGAGTTCAATCTGTTTTCCAGTGGGAGTGGATCTGCTCTCCATCAGTTGGTAATACCTTTGGCCAAAGCACTCTAATTGATTCTGTTAGTTTTGCCAATTTCGGTCTTCCCAGACTCCTTGAATTGCAATAAACCCATCATCCAAAAGGTACTACCTGAGGCCTTCAGCTGAGTCCAATCCAGTGAGTTATCAGAACCAACTTGATCCAGGACCCAGTCCAGCCTAGTAATTACTCAGATAAACTTGGAAAGTTTAAAACACACATTTGTGGAGCTCGGGATTGGAATGAGAACTCACCCATGACCCCAGTTCCTGCAAGAGATCCATGGTACCATGAGCCCTCATGGGTAGCTTCCCTTGGCCACTCTTTGACAATGAAACAGGCTGGGCATGGTGGCTCACACCTGTAATCCAAGCACTTTGGAGGCCAAGGCGGGCGGATCACCTGAGGTCGGGAGTTCAAGACCAGCCTGACCAACATGGTGAAACCCCAACTTAAAAAAAAAAAAAAAAAAACGGCCAGGCGCGGTGGCTCACGCCGGTAATCCCAGCACTTTGGGAGGCCGAGGCGGGTGGATCACGAGGTCAAGAGATCGAGACCATCCTGGTCAACACGGTGAAACCCCGTCTCTACTAAAACTACAAAAAAAATTAGCTGGGCATGGTGGTGCGTGCCTGTAATCCCAGCTACTCAGGAGGCTGAGGCAGGAGAATTGCCTGAACCCAGGAGGCGGAGGTTGCGGTGAGCCGAGATCGCGCCATTGCACTCCAGCCTGGGTAACAAGAGCGAAACTCCATCTCAAAAAAAAAAAAAAAAAAAAAAAAAAGACAATGAAACACTTGAGGCTTTTAGTTGCTCAGGTAGGTGCCAGAGTAAACAACGAGCCATGTGTCTTGTCGTTCAGCAAGACTTAAAATGCCCGTAGTTTAAAATCTTATGACTCAGGAGGCTGAGGCGGGAGGATAGTTTGAGCCCAGGATGTGGAGGCTGCAGTGAGCTGTGATCACACCACTGTACTACAGCCTGGATGACAGAGCAAGACCCTGTCACTAAAAATCAATGAACCAATCAATTAATCCCTGGCAGGGCACGTTGACTCACACCTGTAATCCTAGCACTTTGGGAGGTAGAGGTGGCAGGATTGCTTGAGGCAACCTGGACAACATAGCAAGACCCCTGGTCTCTACTAAAAAATAAAAATAAATTAGCTGGGCATGGGGGTGCCCAACTATAGTCCCAGCTACTCAGGAGGCTGAAGCAGGAGGACCACTTGAGCCCAGGAGTTCAAGGTTGTAATGATTTATCATGGTGACACTGCACTCCAGCCTGGGTGATGAAATGAGACCCTGTCTCTAAACATAAACGAATAAATGAACACACGTGTTAGGTTTGAATGTGACCCTCGAAGTTCATGTACTAGAAATGCAGTCCCCAGTGCACCAGTGTTGAAAGGTGGGACTTTTAGGAAGCAGAGCCCTCATGAATGGATTGATGGCATCATCGCGGCAGTGTGTTCATTCTTGAGGGAGTGGGCTCCTAATAAAAGGATGAGTTTGGCCTCCTTCCCTTCCCTCTCTCTCTGGGGTGTGCCCTCTTGCCCTTCCATCTTCCTCCATGGGGTCATGTAGCAAGGAGGCCCCTGTCCCAGTGTGGGCCTCTAGACAGTGGGCTTCGCAGACTCCAGAACTATAAGAAATAAATCTCTGTTTTTTTGTTTTTTTTTTTGGGACGGAGTTTCGCTCTTGTTACCCAGGCTGGAGTGCAATGGCGCGATCTCGGCTCACCGCAACCTCCGCCTCCTGGGTTCAGGCAATTCTCCTGCCTCAGCCTCCTGAGTAGCTGGGATTACAGGCACGCGCCACCATGCCCAGCTAATTTTTTGTATTTTTAGTAGAGACGGGGTTTCACCATGTTGACCAGGATGGTCTCGATCTCTTGACCTCGTGATCCACCCGCCTCGGCCTCCCAAAGTGCTGGGATTACAGGCTTGAGCCACTGCGCCCAGCATCTCTGTTCTTTATAAATGATCCAGTCTGGAGTATTCTGCTACAGCAGCACAAAATGGGCTAAGACAATGTTCTGCTTCACTAATAATAAAATAAATACAAATGAAAAGAGTGAGGTAGCATTTTTGCTCATTGAAGATAAAACTTAGTGGCACCCCCATATATAATGGCAGGTAAAAGCAACATTTTATTACTACACATTCATGTGTGTGCTTACTATAAGATCAGTCTAATCTCAGCACTTTGGGAGGTCAAGGTGGGCAGTTAGGAGATTGGTTAGGAGATTGCCAACATGGTGAAACCCCTCTCTACTAAAATACAAAAAATTAGCTGGCTGTGGTGGCACAAACCTGAAGTCCCAGCTACTCGGGAGGCTGAGGCAGGGGAATTGCTTGAACCCAGGAGGTGGAGATTACAGTGAGCTGAGACTGTGCCACTGCACTCCAGCCTGGCGACAGAGCAAGACTCCATCTCAAAAAAAAAAAAAAAAAAAGATCAGTCAGGCCAGGCGCAGTGGCTCACACCTGTAATCCCAGCACTTTGGGAGGCCGAGGCGGGTGGATCACCTGAGGTCAGGGGTTCAAGATCTGCCTGGCCAACATGGCAAAACCCCATCTCTACTAAAAATGCAAAAATTAGCCAGGCATGGTGGTGGGCACTTGTAATCCCAGCTACTCGGGAGGCTGAGGCAGGAGAAGTTCTTGAGCCAGAGAGGTGGAGGTTGCAGTGGGCCGAGATCATGCCACTGCACTTCAGCCTGCGTGACAGAGCAAGACTGTCTCAAAAACAAAAAAGAACAGCGGATGAGAACCCCCCACTTGCACACTCTACTTGGCCAGGTGTTGGCAGGACAGGGCTGTGCTGTCATACAGCCCCCACTGTGCCATGACAGGGACCCCCAACAGCAGCTCTGCTCCGTCCCTGTGCTGGCCAGCGCAGGCGGCCACCGAGAGGCCCTCCCCGGCCGGTGTGCACAGACCTGAACTGGTAAAATGCTCTTTTCTCTGTCAGTACCACACTTATGGGAAACTGGGTGACCCTGTGACAACAGGGACCTGCTCTGGTACTGCACAGGAATCTGTCAATCCGAGGCACAAGTTCATATCCTGCCGACTTACCAACAAGGCAAAACTGGGCATCTAAATCACGAGTGTGTTTCCGATTTAGTTTCTACTTTTCATCAGATTTATACATGAACTCTTTCTTTTTTCTTTTCTTTTCTTTCTAGAAACAGAGTCTCGCTTTGTTACCCAGGCTAGAGTGTAGTGGCACAGTCACAGCTCACTGCCACCTCAAACTCCTGGGCTTAAGTGATCCTCCCGCCTCAGCCCCCCAGTAGCTGAAGTTTTTGTAAAGATGGGGTCTTGCCATCTTGCCCAGGCATGTCTCCAACTCCCGGGCTCAAGGGATCCTCCTCTCTTGGCTAGGATCCTCCCAGAGTGCTAGGATTGCAGGCATGAGCCACCACACGTGGAAACGTGCACAAAATTTAAACAGCTACCTAGTTTTGCAAGGTTTCTTACAAAATACAG
This sequence comes from Sapajus apella, assembly GCF_009761245.1. Lineage (NCBI taxonomy): Eukaryota > Metazoa > Chordata > Mammalia > Primates > Cebidae > Sapajus > Sapajus apella. The sequence continues at coordinate 6,476 of NW_022439583.1, forward strand.
TAGTTTCCTGTATTCACATCACTGGAGGCAGCTGCCTTCAACTTTCAGCTCATTCTTTTGGTTTCAGCTCCATATCCCTGAAAAGCATTCTTATATTGCTACTCCCTGACCTCCAGTACCATTATAATTCATCTTTGACTTAGGTCAATAGTCACAGTTTACATTGTGAGGAGACCGCACAAACTCTCTCATACCTGAGCCATGTAATGTGTCATCGTGACTTTTCCTTCCCTGCTCAACTTCTTATTTCCCCTGGCATTAATAAATGCTGTCTTTCTAATTTTGCTTACTTTCTTTTTTATTACTAACTCAACTCCAAATTCTGCCAAATGTCCCAATCTCCCCGGAAGCATCTCAGTCCATGCCAAATGTCCCAATCTCCCCGGAAGCGTCTCAGTCCATCAGACATTCTGCCAACTCCAAACGGACTCTGCGTGTGAGCTGGGGACACAGCCTTCAGCCTGGGGCCTCCCTTCACCAGCATTCTTTGCCCTTCTCTTTCTGTAGGATCCCAGCTTCCTGGATCCCACCACTTCCTCTTTCCTGGTTTACTCTGACGCACCACACCCTCAGGGTCACTTCCTGAGAAAGGGGCCAAGGATGTACATTTTTTGAGGACTTATCATTCTGAAATTCTCTCTTCCACCCTCACTCACGATTAACAGTTGGGCTGAGTATAAAAATCTAGGCTAGAACTCATTTAACTTCAGAATTTTGAACTCATTGACTTCAACCATGAGTTGTGTTGTTGAGAAGTCAGAAGTCGTTCTGATCCTGGCCAGTTGTACAGGATCTACTGCTTTTGCTTCTGTTTTTGTTTGAGACAGAGTTTCACTTTCGTCGCCCAGGCTGGAGTACAATGGCACGATCTCGGCTCACTGCAACCTCTGCCTCCCAGGTTCAAACAATTCTCCTGCCTTAGCCTCCCAAGTAGCTGGGATTACAGGTGCCTGCCACCACGCCTGGGTAATTTTTTGTATTTTTAGTAGAGACGGAGTTTCACCATGTTGGCCAGGCTGGTCTGAAACTCCTGGCCTCAGGCAATCTGCCTGCCTTGGCCTCCAAAGTGCTGGGATTCCAAGCGTGAGCCACTGGTCCAGGCAGAGACCTAGTGTGTCTCTCTGGGTATTTACAGGATCTTCTCCTCGTCTCCCATGTTCTGAAACGCCCTTTGATATGCCTTAGGTACACACTTATTTTCATTCTTGGTTCTAAGCATTCAACGAGTCCTTTCAATCCAGAAACTTGAATTTAATTTCTCTTTTTTTTTTCCAGATGGAGTCTCACTCTGTCACCCAGGCTGAAGTGCTGTGGCACACTCTCAGCTCACTGCAACCTCCACCTCCCAAGTACAAGTGATTCTCCTGCCTCGGCCTCCCTAGTAGCTGGGATTACAGGGGTGTACTACCACACGTGGCTAATTTTTTTTTTTTTTTTTTTTTTTTTTGAGGCAAAGTCTTGCTCTGTTGCCAGGCTGGAGTGCAGTGGCGTGATCTCGGCTCACCGCAACCTCTGACTCCCTGGTTCAAGTGATTCTCCCGCCTCAGCCTCCTAAATAGCTGGGACTACAGGCGTGCGCCACCACACCCAGCTAAGTTTTGTATTTTTAGTAGAGATGGGGTTTCACCATGTTGGCCAGGATGGTCTCGATCTCCTGACCTTGTGATCTACCCACCTCGGCCTCCCAAAATGCTGGGATTACAGGCATGTGCCACTGCGCCCAGCCGTGAATAGAAATTTTTAAAATCACATCAGGCATATACCTCTGACAAGTTTTGGTTCTTTTGCCTTTTTGTGGTGTGTGTTTTGAGACGTGGTTTCTGTTGCCCAGGCTGGAGTGCAGTGGCACGATCAAAGCTCACTGTGGTCTCAAACTGCTGGGCTCAATGATCAAGTGATCCTCCCACCCTAGCTCGCCGAGCAGCTGGTGTGCGCCACCATGCCCAGCGAAGTATTTTTGTATTTTGTATTTTTTGTAGAGTTCATCTCAATTTTCTGACCTCGTGATCCACCCACCTCAGCCTCCCAAAGTGCTGGGATTATAGGCATGAGGCACTGTGCCTGGCCTAATTTTTATACTTTTAGTAGAGACAGGGTTTTGCCATGTTGGCCAGGCTGGTCTCAAACTCCTGACCTCAAGTGATCTGACCACTTCAGCCTCCTTGGCATGAGCAACCGCACCTGGCTGAGTTTAATGTCTGTGAAATGTTTTTGGATTATTTATTTGATGACTTTCTCCCCTCCTTGTTCTCCCTTTCTAGACATATTATGTAGATGTTAGGTCTCCCAGACTGATCCTTCAATTCCTTTATTTCTTTCATTTTCAACTTTCTTTTCTTTTGAGACGGAGTCTCGATATGTTGTACAGACTGGTCCCGAACTTCTGGACTCAAGTGATCCTCCCACCTCAGTCTCCTGAGTTGCTGGACGACAGGCATGCACTACTGCACGGGGCTTTCTTTTTAACTTTTTGCTCTAATTTCTTTTTTTTTTTTTTTGGAGACGGAGTTTCGCTCTTGTTACCCTGGCTGGAGTGCAATGGC
>NW_022439584.1:0-9341 GCF_009761245.1 Sapajus apella
CAGGAGTATCCAAACGCAGCTTTTACAAGAAACGTGTTTCTAACTCGCTGAATCTAAACATAGATGCAACTTCCTAAGGTGAACGAACACACAGCAGAGCAGTTTGAAAGATATGTTTCTCCTGTGGTTAGACGCGATCTTACCGCTAATTCTTATGAACCTGTATATGGCTGGAAATATCTCTTTCCAGATTCTGGAAAGAAAGGGTTTCAGAACTGCTACATTCACACATCTGTTTATCTTTGTAAGTTGAATACACAGATTGTCAATCATTCTGCTACATAGCTCCGTTTTTGTTTTAGAGCCAGATATTTCTCATTACACCCTATACTCCCTTTCACTCAGGAGTATCCAAACGCAGCTTTTACAAAAAACGTGTTTCTAACTCGCTGAATGTAAACATAGATTCAACTTCCTAAGGTGAACGAACACACAGCAGATCAGTATGAAAGAGACGTTTCTACTGTGGTTTAGATGCGATCTTAATGCTAATTCTTATGAGCCTGTATATGGCTGGAAATATCTCTTCCCAGATTCTCGAAAGAAAGGGTTTCTGACTGCTACATTCACACATCTGTTGAACTCTGTAAGCTGAATACACAGCTTGACAATCATTCTGCCACATAGCTCCGTTTTAGTTTTAGAGCCAGATATTTCTCATTACACCCTATACTCCCTTTCACTCAGGAGTATCCAAACGCAGCTTTTACAAAAAACGTGTTTGTAACTCGCTGAATCTAAATATAGATGCACCTTCCTAAGTTGAACGAACACAAGGCAGAGCAGTTTGAAAGAGACGTTTCTCCTGCGGTTAGGCGCGATCATACCGCTTATTCTTATGAGCCTGTATATGGCTGTAAATAACTCTTTCCAGATTCTCAAAAGAAAGGGTTTCTGAACTGCCACATTCACACATCTGTATAACTCTGTAAGTTGAAGACACAGCTTGACAATCATTCTGCTACATAGCTCCTTTTTTGTTTTAGAGCCAGATATTTCTCTTTACACCCTATACTCCCATTCACTCAGGAATATCCAAACGCAGCTTTTACAATAAACGTGTTTCTAACTCGCTGAATCTAAACATAGATGCAACTTCCCAAGGTGAACGAACACACTTCAGAGTGGTTTGAAAGAGACGTTTCTCCTGTGGTTTAGGCGTGATCTTTCCGCTAATTCTTATGAGCCTGTATAGGGCTGGAAGTATCTATTTCCAGATTCTCGAAAGAAAGGGTTTCTGAATTGCTACATTCACACGTCTGTATAACTCTGTATGTTGAATACGCAGCTTGACAATCATTCCTGCCACATAGCTCCATTTTTGTTTTATAGCGAGATATTTCTCATTACACCCTATACACCCATTCACTCAGGAGTATACAAACGCAGCTTTTACAAGAAACGTGTTTCTAACTCGCTGAATCTAAACATAGATGCAACTTCCGAAGGTGAACGAAAACACAGCAGAGCAGTTTGAAAGAGACGTTTCTGCTGTAGTTTAGACGCGATCTTACCGCTAATTCTTATGAGACTGTATATGGCTGGAAACATCTCTTTCCAGATTCTCGAAAGAATGGGTTTCTCAACTGCTACATTGACATATCTGTTTTACTCTGTAAGCTGAATACACAGCTTGACAATCATTCTGCTACATAGCTCCGTTTTTGTTTAAGAGCCAGATATTTCTCATTATACCCTATACTCCCTTTCACTCAGGAGCATCCAAACGCAGCTTTTACAAGAAACGTGTTTCTAACTCGCTGAATCTAAACATAGATGCAACTTCCTAAGGTGAAAGAACACACAGCAGAGCAGTTTGAAAGAGACGTTTCTCCTGTGGTTTAGACGCGATATTACCGCTAATTCTTATGAGCCTGTATATGGCTGGAAATATCTCCTTCCAGATTCTCGAAAGAAAGGGTTTCTGAAATGCTACATTAACACATCTGTTTAACTCTGTAAGTTGAATACACAGCTTTACAATCATTCTGCTACATAGCTACGTTTTTGTTTTAGAGCCAGATATTTCTCATTACACCCTATACTCCAATTCACTCTGGAGAATCCAAACGCAGCTTTTACAATAAACGTGTTTATATGTCGCTGAATCTAAACATAGCTGCAACTTCCTAAGGTAAACGAACACGCAGCAGAGCAGTTTGAAAGAGACGTTTCTCCAGAGGTTTAGACGCGATCTTACCGCTATTTCTTATGAGCCTCTATATGGCTGGAAATATCTCTTTCCAGATTCTCGAAAGAAAGGGTTTCGGAACTGCTACATTCACACATCTGTTTATCCATGTACGTTGAATACACAGCTTGACAATCATTCTGCTACATAGCTCCGTGTTTGTTTTAGAGCCAGATGTTTCTACTTACACCCTATAACACTTTTCACTCAGGAGTATACCAACGCAGCTTTTACAAGAAACGTGTTTCTAACTCGTTGAATCTAAACATGGATGCAAGCTCCTAAGGTGAACGAGGACACAGCAGAGCAGTTTGAAAAAGATGTTTCTCCTTGGTTTAGACGCGATCTTACCGCTAATTCTTATGAGCCTGTATATGGCTGGAAATATCTCTTTCCAGATTCTCGAACGAAAGGGTTTCTGACGTACTACATTCACATATCTGTTTAACTCTGTAAGTTGAATACACAGCTTGACAATCATTCAACTACATATCTCGGTTTTTTTTTTTAGCGTGAGATATTTCTCATTTCATCCTATACTCCCATTCACTCTGGAGTATTCAAACCCAGCTTATACAAGAGACGTGTTTCTAACTCGCTGAATCTAAAGATAGATGCAACTTCCTAAGGTGAACGAACACACAGCAGAGCAGTTTGAAATAGACGTTTCTCCTGTGGTTTAGACGCGATCTTACCGCTAATTCTTATGAGCCTGTATATGGCTGGAAATATCTCTTTCGAGATTCTCGAAAGAAAGGGTTTCTGAACTGCTACATTCACACATCTGTTTAACTCTCTAAGTTGAATGCAAAGCTTGACAATCATTCTGCTACATATGTCCGTTTTTCTTTTAGGGCCAGATATTTCTCATTACACCCTATACTCCCATTCATTCAGGAGTATCCAAACGCAGCTTTTACAAGAAACGCGTTTCTAATTCGCTGAACCTAAACATACATGCAACTTCCTAAGGTGAACGAACACACAGGAGAGTAGTTTGACACAGCCGTTTCTCCTGAGGTTTAGACGCGATCATACCGCTAATTCTTACGAGCCTGTATATGGCTGGAAATATCTCTTTCCAGATTCTGGAAAGAAAGGGTTTCTGACTGCAACATTCACACATCTGTTGAACTCTGTAAGTTGTATCCACAGCTTGATAATCATTCTGCTACATAGCTCCGTTTTTGTTTTAGAGCCAGATATTTCTCATTACACCCCATCCTCCCTTTTACTCTGAAGTATCCAAACGCAGCTTTTACAAGAAACGTGTTTCTAACTCGCTGAATATAAATATAGATGCAACTTCCTAAGGTGAAGGAACACACAGCAGAGCAGTTTGAAAGAGACGTTTCTCCTGTGGTTTAGACGCGATCTTACCGCTAATTCTTATGAGCCTGCATATGGCTGAAAATATCTCTTTCCAGATTCTTGAAAGAAAGGGTTTCTTAACTGCTACATTCACACATTTGTTTAACTCTGTAAGTTGAATACACAGCTTGACAATCATTCTGCTACATAGCTCCGTTTTTTTCATAGAGCCAGACATTCCTCATTACACCCTGTACTCCCATTCACTAAGGAGTATCCAAACCCAGCTTTTCCAAGAAACGTGTTACTAACTCGTTGAATCTAAACATAGATGTGACTTCCTAAGGTGACCGAACACACAGCAGAGCAGTTTGAAAGAGACGTTTCTCCTGTGGTTTAGACAGCATCAAACCGCTAATTCTTATGAGCCTATATATGGCTGGAAATATCTCTTTCCCGATTCTCGAAAGAAAGGGTTTCTGAACTGCTACGTTCACACATCTGTTTAACTCTCTAAGTTGAATACACAGCTTGAAAATTATTCTGCTACATATCTCCGTTTTTGTGTTAGAGCCAAATATTTCTCATTACACCCTATACTCCCATTCACTCAGAAGTATACAAACGCAGCTTTTACAAGAAACGTGTTTATAACTCGCTGAATGTAAACATAGATTCAACTTCCTAAGGTGAACGAACACACAGCAGAGCAGTATGAAAGAGACATTTCTACTGTGGTTTAGACGCGATCTTAATGCTAATTCTTATGAGCCTGTATATGGCTGGAAATATCTCTTTCCAGATTCTCGAAAGAAAGGGTTTCTGAACTGCTACATTCACACATCTGTTGAACTCTGTAAGTTGAATACACAGCTTGACAATCATTCTGCATCATAGCTCCGTTTTTGTTTTAGAGCCAGATAATTCTCATTACACCCCATACTCCCATTCACTCAGGAGTATCCAAATGCAGCTTTTACAAGAAACGTGTTTCTAACTCGCTGAATCTAAACATAGATGCAACTTCCTAAGGTGAACGAAAACACAGCAGAGCAGTTTGACAGAGACGTTTCTGCTGTAGTTTAGATGCGACCTTACTGCTATTTCTTATGAGACTGTATATGTTTGGAAACATCTCTTTCCAGATTCTCGAAAGAATGGGTTTCTCAACTGCTACATTCACACATCTGTTTAACTCTGTAAGCTGAATACACAGCTTGACAATCATTCTGCTACATAACTCCGTTTTTGTTTTAGAGCCAGATATTTCTCATTACACTCTATACTCCCTTTCACTCAGGAGTATCCAAAAGCAGCTTTTACAAAAAACGTGTTTGTAACTCGCTGAATCTAAACATAGATGCACCTTCCTAAGGTGAATGAACACAAAGCAGAGCAGTTTGAAAGAGACGTTTCTCCTGCAGTTTAGACGCGATCATACCGCTTATTCTTATGAGCCTGTATATGGCTGTAAATAACTCTTTCCAGATTCTCAAAAGAAAGAGTTTCTGAGCTGCTACATTCACACATCTGTATAACTCTGTATGTTGAATACGCAGCTTGACAATCATTCCTGCTACATAGCTCCGTTTTTGTTTTAGAGCCAGATGTTTCTAGTTACACCCTTTACAACTTTTCACTCAGGAGTATACAAGCGCAGCTTTTACAAGAAACGTGTTTCTAACTCGCTGAATCTAAACATAGATGCAACTTCCTAAGGTGAACGAACACAGCAGAGCAGTTTGAAAGAGACGTTCCTCCTTGGTTTAGTCGGGATCCTACCGCTAATTCTTATGAGCCTGTATATGGCTGGAAATACCTCCTTCCAGATTCTCGAAAGAAAGGTTTTCCCAACAGCTACATTCACACATCTGTTTAACTCAGTAAGTTGAATACACAGCCTTACAATCATTCTGCTGCATAGCTCCGTTTTTGTTTTAGAGCCAGATATTTCTCATTACACATTATACTCCCATTCACTCAGCAGTATCCAAACTCAGCTTTTACAAGAAACGTGTTTCTAACTCGCTGAATGTAAACATAGATGCAACTTCCTAAGGTGAACGAACACACAGCAGAGCAGTTTGAAAGAGACGTTTCTCCTATGCTTTAGACGCGTTTTACCGCTAATTCTAAAGAGCCTGTGTGTGGCTGGAAATATCTCTTTCGAGATTCTCGAAACAAAGGGTTTCTGAACTGCTACATTCACACATCTTTTAAACTCTATAAGTTGAATACACAGTTTCCCAATCACCCTGCTGCATTTCCCCGGTTTTGTTTTAGAGCGAGATATTTCTGATTACACCCTTTACTTCCATTCACTCAGGATTATCCAAACGCAGCTTTTACAACAAACGTGATTCTAACTCGCTGAATCTAAACATAGATGCAACTTCCTAAGGTGAATGAACACACAGCAGAGCAGTTTGAAAGAGACGTTTCTCCTGTGGTTTAGACGTGATCTTACCGCTAATTCTTATGTGCCTGTATATGGCTGGAATTATCTCTTTACGGATTCTCGAAAGAAAGAGTTTCTGAATTGCTACATTCACACATCTGTCTAACTCTGTAAGTTGAATACACAGCGTGACAATCATTCTGCTACATAGCTCCGTTTTTGTTTTGAGCCATATGTTTCTCATTACACAATGTACTCCCATTCACTCTGGAGTATCCAAACGCAGTTTTTACAAGAAACGTGTTTCTTACTCGCTGAATGTAAACATAGATGCAACTTCCTAAGCTGAATGAACACACAGCACAGCAGTTTGAAAGAGGCGTTTCTCCCGTGGTTTAGACGCGATCTTACCGCTAATTGTTATGAGCATGATTATGGCTGGAAATATCTCTTTCCACATTCTCGAAACAAAGGGTTTCTGAACTGCTACGTTAACACCTTTGTTTAACGCTGTAAGATTAATACACAACTTGACAATCATTCTGAGACATAGCTCCGTTTTTGTTTTAGAGCCAGATATTTCTCATTGCACCCTATACTCCCATTGACTCAGGAGTATCCAAACGCAGCTTTTACAAGAAACGTGTTTCTAACTCGCTGAATCAAAACATAGATGCAACTTCCTAAGGTGAACGAACACACAGCAGAGGAGTTTGAAAGGGACGTTTCTCTTGTGGTTTAGACACGTTCTTACCGTTAATGCTTATGAGCAAGAATATAGCTGGGAATATCTCTTTCCAGATTCTCGAAAGAAAGGGTTTAAGAACTGCTACATTCACACATGTGTTTAACTCTGTACGTTGAATACACAGCATGACAATCATTCTGCTACATGTCTCCGTTTCTGTTTTACACCCAGGTATTTCTCATTACACCCTATACTCATATTCACTCAGGAATATCCAAACGCAGCTTTTACAAGAAACGTGTTTCTAATTCGCTGAATGTTAACATAGAAGCAACTTCCTAAGGTGAACAAAACAGCAAAGCAGTTTGAAGGAGACGTTTCTCCTGTGGTTTAGACGCGATCTTACCGCTAATACTTATGAGCCTGTATATGGCTGGAAATATCACTTTCCAGATTCTGGAAAGAAAGGGTTTCGGAACAGCCACATTCACAATTCTGTTTAACTGTGTACGTTTAGTATAAACGTTGAAAATCATTCTGCTACTTATCTCCGTTTTTTTCTTAGATCCAGATATTTCTCATTACACCCTATACTCCCATTGACTCAAGAGTATCCAAACGCAGATTTTACAAGAAACGTGTTTCTAGCTCGCTGAATCTAAACATAGATGCAACTTGCTAAGGTGAACGAACACACAGCAGAGCAGTTTGAAAGAGGCGTATCTCCCGTGGTTTAGACGCGATCTTACCGCTAATTCTAACGAGCCTGGATATGGCTGGAAATATCTCTTTCGAGACTCTCGAAAAAAAGGGGTTTTGAGCTGCTACATTCACACATCTGTTTAACTCTATAAGTTGAATACACAGCTTCCCAATCATCCTGCTACATAGCTCCGTTTTTGTTTTAGAGCGAGATATTTCTAATTATACCCTACACTTCCATTCATTCAGGATTATCCAAACGCAGCTTTTACAAGAAACATGTTTCTAACTCGCTGAGTCTAAACATAGAGGCAACTTCCTAAGGTGAACGAACACACAGCAGAGCAGTTTGAAAGAGACGTTTCTCCCGTGGTTTAGACGCGATCTTACCGCTAATTCTCATGAGCCTGTATATGGCTAAAATATATCTTTCCAGATTCTCGAAAGAAAGAGTTTCAGAACTGCTACATTCACACATCTGTTTAACTATGTAAGTTGAATACACACCTTGAAAATTATTCTTCGGGGGATTGATCCAAGATGGCCGTTTAGGAACAGCTCAGGATCGCAACTCCCAGTGAAAGCGCAGAGGGTGAGTGGACGCCGCGTTTTTATTGCCCACAGACTAGGAAATTCCCGGGCAGAGGCGCTCCACGGTCGCCAGCGCGGTTGTTTCGGCCAGCGCGGCTGTGCCGGCTGGTGCCGCTGTTTTGCCCCGCGCGGCCGCTTTGTCGGCGCCCCAGAGCCGCGCTTCTCTGTACAAAATACACTGGTCCCGGGGCTCTTTAGGCTGGCAATTGGAGCCACGGGAAGTCACCCATACGCCGGCTCAAAAAGGGGACTGAGCAGAGAACCAGGACAGTAGTTTCCAGGGGAAAAATAAAAAAAAGCGCCACAAACCTCAGTGCCGCTGTTTAAGCCAGCGCAGTGAGTGGCCGCAGGGGAAAACAAACAGACCCCGGCGCCTCTTCAACAGGCGACTGGAACACCAACTTAAAAAAGGCTATGAGGCAGGGAGCCAGGCGATCAGGCTTGGCTGGCCCCACCCCCACAAAAGAACAGCAAAAAGAAACTCTGGATTGAGAGTTTCACAGCAAGCGCAGCTGAACCCGGGACGGTCCAGGTCTGTGGGGGAGGGGCGTCCGCCATTACCGAGGCAGCCCGCCATTGCCAAGGCAACCCGCCATTGCTGAGGCAGCCCGCCGTTGCCAAGGCAACCAGCCACAGCAGAGACTCTGCCCCAAGAGAGGCGGGCCACCATCCCCAAAGCAGTTCTAACTACACCCATATAAACAGGACTGCAGGGAAGTTCACTCGGCAGCTGGGCGGAGCCCACAGCAGCTCAGCAAAGCTGCTATAGGCCGACAGTGACTAGGCTGCCTCCTTGCTGGGCTGCACAGGTCTGAAGGAAAAAAAAAAAGAAGGCGGCAGCATAACGGAAACTCATAAATAAAGCCCTAAATCCCTGGGACAGAGCACCTGGGAACAAAAAGCAGTTTATGAGTACTGCTACAGCAGACCTAAAAGTACCTGCCCAGCAGCTCTGAATGAACAACAACAGAGCTTGCAGCTCACCGTTTGAGCTCCTATAAACAAGAGACCGTCTCCTCTAGCAGCTCCCTGACCCCTATATATCCAAAAAGACACCTCATAAAAGAGAGATCAGATTGACACTAGGCCGGTATCCTTCTGGGACAAAGATAGCAGAAGAAGAAAACTGGTAACAACCCTTGCTGTTCAGCAGCTGCTGCAGGTGAACCCCAGGCAAGCAGGGCCTGGAGTGAACCTCAGCAGACCTACAGCAGAGGGGCCAGACTGTCAGAAGGAAACCAAGAAACAGAAATAACCTCATCATCAACAAACAGACCGTCAATCTGATAGATTTGAGACCCAATCTGAAAGCCAACAATCACAAAGTCGACCGGTGGATAAATCCTTAAAGATGGGAAGAAACCAGCGAAAAAAGGATGAAAACACCCGAAACCAGAACACCTCTCCTCCTAAAAGGGATCACAACTCCTCACCAGCAAGGGAACAAGGTTGGAGGGAGA
>NW_022439585.1:0-9016 GCF_009761245.1 Sapajus apella
ACACACACACACACACACACACACACACACACACATATATATATATATGTTGAGCTGGTCACCTGCCTTGATAAATCCACTCATCAGGCCTCCAGTTAGTAGTCAGTAGTAGTACATATATACACATATATACATACATATATATATATATTTATATTTATGAGACAGGGCCTCACTCTTTCACCCAGACTGGAGTGCAGTGGCATGATCTTGGCTCACTGCAACCTCCACCTTCCAGGCTCAAATGATTCTTCTGCCTCAGCCTCCTGAGTAGCTGAGATTACAGGTGCACTCCGCTACCACGCACCTAATTTTTTTTTTGTAATTTTCGCAGAGACAAGGTTTCACCATGCTGGCCTCGCTGATCTCAAACTCCTGACCTCAAATGATCCACCTGTCTCAGTCTCTCAAAGTGCCGGGATTACAGGCATGAACCACTGCGCTTGGCCAAGACCAGCTTAAGCTTATTTGTCCTTGTTTTTGTGTGTCCTTCTTATTATAAGCATCGGTACTTCTATTTTTATTTTCCATTCCACCTTTATGATGGCATAGGAAGAAATGCTTTATAAAAGCCAATGAACAAGAAAAACATCCAAATAATGACGGAGGCTCTGCTTTATGGACAAAGAGGATGACATTCTGAAAGGAAGTCATTGGTCAGAAGATCATGTGAAATGAAGTTGCTCAGAATATTGAATGCCACATACTATATGAATGTCTGAATTTGACAGATGGGAGGTGACTTACAGTTGTCAATAAATAATATATAAAAGTATAGTTTGTATGAAAGTCAAACTTTGGAAAACTTCAGTTTAAATTTTACATTTGCATTTTACCACAGTAAGTCTAGATTTGGTTGTACGTCCAGAGGAAAAAAAGTTACAAATACCCCCTCTAGATTATCTTGAATGACTCTGCTGTCGACTTTAAGGTCCAGTTGTGGTGCTATTCCTGACTTAATGTCTGCAGAACGCTGCAGGCTATGGCCATCGTGGGCTGGCCTGCATTAAAAGAGGCTGGAGATCGTGAATTGGTTAATGCAGAGAGGTGGGTGGATGAGAGCTCCTTAAAAGCACCTTTCCAAATTCACATCGCGGGTCAAGTGACAATGTGAAGGGGTGATTGTATTATCTTTAGTACTTGTTTACTCTTTCTGAGGTGAAAGAACAGGAGCAACCGCCTGGATTCACTTTAAAAAATGATGGTAGCTATCAGGTTCTCTTAGAATTCCTATGAGCCTTCCCATCCAAGCAATATGTCCTTCCTACTGAGTGCTTATTTGAAAAGCTCAGCGAGGAAAATCTTTTTGAACTTTTTTTTTTTTTCAGCTGAATGAGAACATCTGAAAGTCCATCTCTGATTTTCTTTCATCGACACTAACTCAGTTTGACAGTCGGTACCCAATAGAACTATATATCACAACATGAACTAGAGTTGGCCAGGCATTTAAATGCTCACCAGCCCTGAACTCACAAGGCCGTTTTTAACCTCTAGCTTGTTTGTAGATTGCTGTTCAAGGTAAGTTCCTGTGTAAAGTGACTGCCTTTGTTCTACATGAAATTCACTTTTATTTATTAGAGAATCTAATTTTTTCTTTTTTATTACATTGCAAATTACTTAAGGAATCTAAGAAAGTCATTTTGCCTTATTTTCCATTGACTATTTGTCCATTCATATAAGTTTATGACAAACCAGATGTCCATCACAGCTGTGAAAATCAGATACTTGATGAATAAATATAAATGATGCACATAAAACTAGGTGTGGTTTTATCCATGAAGTACATGTACACTTGAGACTTCAAAGAGTTTTGCTTCGTATTCATTTAAATGAATGATAGCATTTTTGCATGATTTTTCTTGATACTTTTGAAATTGTTCCAAACTTGAATCCCTTATCATTAGATACTATCTATACCATGATGATGTAAAAGTTAGAATTTTCATTATGTATGTGTTACTTCATCTATTGCTAGAGGAAATAAGTTCATAGCTTTCATAACTTGCCGGAAGAAATTGCATTTAAACATGAAGTTTATATTCCTGTTTCATCCTTCTGTTCTTAAATGTATTATGACATTCTAGGCGTTCCCAATTTGAACAAATAGCTGTAACCTGATGAAGCCATCTTTGTCTCTTTACGTTTCAGTGCCTGACATTTGGGTGTTCGTTGAGTGCTTTGATTGGCTGAAGCATGTTTTTTTTTTTTTTTTTTTTTTTTTTTTTTTTTTTTTTATAATATGAGCTCTTAGTCTAAGCAATCGTTTCTAAGCAAAGCCCTTAAATTTATTCTTTAAAAGACTTCATCTTATCTTAATGGACAAGACACTGAGGATACATGGTTCCCGCTTTTGAGCAATTTATCTTCTAGTGAGGAATAGGCATGTGTACATCCCAACATACTCTGTGAGTGCTGTGTTATAAAGAGGTAAGAGAGTGTTGAATGGACAGGGGAGGGAGAGATTGTCCTAGGATTCTTCTATTGAAGAGAGTGTCACATACTCAAAAGATCGCTGAGAATTTGACACACAGGAATGAGGTTGAGGAAGAAAGGACACCACAAACATCCCAATGGCTTGGAATAAAATGCAAACTCCTTCTTTAGCATCCGAGGCCCACATCAGTGATTTTCCTCTTTGGCTGAAGGTCAGAATCCAACTCGCGAACTCCAGAATCTGATTCCTAAACTCCATCCCCAGAAATTCTGGTTTATTCCATGCCAAGGTAACCCTTAACGTGGAAGCAGAGCTGACATTTACTGATCAGAATGATGTAGCCCTGGCCTCCCTTTCAGACTTTATTTCTTATCACATTCTCCTGTGTTCACTTAGCTCCTGCCATCTGCAGACCCTCTCCCTCCAGCCCAGCAGCTTCTGTTCCTCTAAAGCACAACTTTACTAAGGATGACTTGTTGTGCCTGGACTATTATTTCTGAGATGGTAATAACAACTGATATTTGCTGAGGACACACAATGTTCTAGCACCCAGGCAGCATATACATTGTAAAATGTATTAACTCATTTAATCATCTCCACAAATGGATGAGTTGTCTTTATTTTATGTTGGAGGAGCCTGATGCACAGAGCTGTGATGTCATACACCTGCGGTGGCGGGGCTGGGATTGAAACTGATGTAGCTGATGCTCAGAGCCCTGAAGCCCAACACTCAAGCTATCACTTTCATTTTTCCTCTTCATACCATTTAAGCGTTCATCCAAAGGTTCCCTTCTCAGAGCATTGCTTGACTAACCTCACTCCCATTTCTCTAATGCTTTACTCTGCAATTACAATGTTCATTTATATATTTATTGTTTTTCTTCTAATACAATGTAAACTCCACAAAGGCTGGCTGTATCTGCTTACTCACCATTGTATTTCTAGTACCATAAAAATGGCACATAGAAAGGTTTCAACAAATATGTACGAAAGGAAAGAATGAATTTCTGGTGTAACAAGTATTCAAGGCAGAATAAAATTGCTGCAGGCACTACTCTTGCCTGGCATTTGTCTGGCACAATGATTTCATGATTTGAAATTCCAAAGAGCGGGAAGCTAAGGAGGGTTTGATTTCATATACTCAACCCACATTTCAATATGAACCTAAGCAGTACAGGGGTTGCCTACAGCCAACAAATTGCTTTGCTTTGCAAACATCCATTGTGCCCTGTTTTCTTGCTGGCAGAACATTAATCTTGCCCTGTTTTTTCTTCTCTGGGAGGCTTCACTAGTGAGTAGTGAGAGTGTGAGCCATCACAGTGGGTCTGACTCCCTTGCTGATCATTCAGGTTGGGCAAGTGTCACAGTCCTGGCAAGTGAGACCTGAGTGAAGTTCTGCAGGGGACCCTCTGGTAAAGGTCTTTTGCTCTTAAAAATTCAAACAAGAGAGTGAGCTCCTCCACCCTCATAGCCAACACCATCAGGTAGGAAAGGAATCCCTGCAGCTGCAATTACATCTGAAAATAATTACATCTTGAGACAATTAGATGGCCTAATAGTTAAGGATACTGGATTTGGAGTCCAAAAGCTGGCTTCAAATTCCAGCGCCGCTCCTTGCTAGCTACATGATCTTGTGCTAGTTGGTTAATCTCTCTGTGCTCGTTTCCCCTTTCTGTGAAATGGATAATAACAGTGCTTATTTCATAGACTATTTGAGGATGCATGAGTTAATATGTAGATTTGAAGTTCCTTCATTTGTAAAAATAAGGGGCCAACCTCATAGGACTATTGTGAGTATTACATGAATTAAAACATATCTGAGGCTTTTAAACCAAGGTTGGCACATAGTGTTAGAAATTATTAGCTACAAACAAAACAAAATAGCGGGAGAGCAGACCAAGACAACCTCATGAAGGCAGAACTGAACCTTGATTGTACTGAACTTGGGGCCATTCCTTATATCAGATTTTAAAACTTTATACTGGCATAATTTAAGCAATTAAAATCAAAGTTTTCTGTATGTCCTCTAGTGAAAATCTTTTTTTTTTTTTTTTTTGAGACAGTGATGCTCTGTTGCCCAGACTGGAGTACAGTGGTGCGATCTCGGCTCACTGCAACCTCTACCTCCTGGGTTCAAACAATTCTCCTGCCTCAGCCTCCCAAATGGCTGGGATTGCAGGCGCCCACCACCACGCCCCCTCCGGCTAATTTTTTGTATTTTTAGTAGACATAGTATTTCACTGTGTTAGCCAGGATGGTCTCGATCTCCCAACCTCGTTATCTGCCCACCTTGGCCTCCCAAAGTTCTGGGATTACAGGTGTGAGCTGCCATGCCAGGCCCTTCCCCCGCCCCCATTTTTTTTTTTTTTTTTTTGAGATAGAGTCTTGCTGTGTTGCTCAGGCTGGAGTGCAGTGGCACAATCATAGCTCACTACAGCCTAGAACTCCTGAGCTCAGGCAATCCTCATGCCATGGCCTTCCCAAGAGCTGGAATTACCAGAAGCCGCCATGCCCAGCCGTGAAAGTCATCTTAACTGACATATTGCACATAAATGTGGAAGTAATGGAACCAATATTCATCATATCTTAGACCACTGGGGCCACAGTCTCTTTCTGCATAATAATTCAGTTTGGAGCCTGCGTGTGAATGGAGAAAAACCTCTTCATCATACTGAACACTCTGCTTTCACAAGAGTGAATATTAGTATTTTAATTCAATCCTCAACAGTTAAATGTTCTCAAATAATGACCAATATAGTCAATAACAATTAAAGGCCACAGCTCTGCAGGGAGACAGTGTTAAATGTCCTAGAATCATGCACAGCTTTAAGAATCTTTATCTCAGGCTAAAGCAACAGGGAAAGCTTTATATTTTGTTTCCTTCCAAATCTAGCTCCCATGACTAAAATTCTGAAGTCCAGAACATGGAGTGCTTAATTATCTAACAACCACTGAATCTCATTTGAACAAAAAACAATTTGATCGATGGGTCCAGCTGTGAGCATTGTGTAGCATGAATTTTCTGATCGCTTTAAAATGTTGGCTATGCAGCTGTCATGTGGAACTTTAGAATGCACTAGCACTAAAATGCCACAGTTATTTTACAGACCCGCCTGTATCCATGAGAGAGATAACATTCTTCAGGGGATCTTCAATATACAAGTTGTTACATGTCCTAGAGATGCTGTAATCAGTGTTAATGTTTTCATTTCTCTTAAATCCCTGTATTAGTGTAACTGAGCAATTTAGAATGGGGTTATCTCAGGATAGCTTTTGCCCAGAAAAGGACTATTTGTTGCTCCTCCCTACACAATGTTGCTTAAGATGGCTGAGACTGTGGAATGGGATTCTTGTTTTTTATATTCTCACAATTTGTACTCATGATTCGGGAGACTGTGAGAGGAAGGGTCAGTACAGAATCTTTCTCACCACAGCTGTCAGTTGGCAGAAGGACAGAGGGCAGGCCAGAAACAGGAAGACTGCTTCTCTTTGAGTTAGGGAGGCGTAGACATGATGCAGTGGCTGGCTCAAGGCTTGCATCTGAGTCATCTCGATTATACTTAGGGCACATTAGTTAGAGTTACCCCGTCTTCCATAGAAATCATCTGCACTTCCCTTGCAGAAGTACAGGGGTAGGGTTAGAGATAGCAATTTCTACAGCAACTTAAGAAGGATCTGGAGTTTGCCAGTGGCCAAGGAATGAAAGACAACATTTTAACATAAGATGATGTTAAATGATGTTTATATCTTCCTTTTCAGTGCTGCCGTGACATGTCTATTCCCAGGTCTGCAGAAATCAAAGCAATCTAAATGTAAAGAGGGTATCTTGATATCCAATTCTGAACAAATGGATCATTTATTTGCTTTCAAAGTCACTTTTGCCATTGTCAAACCAAAGAAGAGAAAAATTATCAGTTAACTGGAAGTGTTTGTTTGATATTACAGGAAGGTGAGGAAATTTTTTTCAGGCTACTTCTCTCTGATATCTGCAAACATTAGCAGTGTGGTCCACTGTAGAGAAGTGTAGCTCTCTCTCTGTCTTTTTTCTTTAATGACATTGCTGCTAGAAAACCAGAAGAAATCTGTAGCTAGTGATATCATTCAGCTTTATTTCCCCACCCAAATCTCATCTTGAATTTCAATCCCCACGTGTCCGGGGAGGGACCTGGTGGGAGGTGATTGGATCATGGTGGCGTTTTTCCTCCATGCTGTTCATAATGAGGGAGTCCTCAGGAGAGCGGATGGTTTTAAGTGTGGCACTTCCTCCTTCTTTCACTCTCTGTCCTGCCACCATATAATATGTGCCTTGCTTCCCTTCCCCTTCTGCTGTGATTAAAAGTTTCCTGGCCGTGTATGATGGCTTATGTCTGCAGTCTCAGGTACTCAGGGAGGCTGGGACAGGAGAATCGCTTGAACCCAGGAGGTGGAGTTTGCAGTGAGCCAAGATTTGGCCACTGCATTCCAGCCTGGGCAACAGGGAGAGATTCTGCCTCAAAAAAAAAAAAAAAAAAAAAAAAGTAAGTTTCCTGTCAGAACAGACCAATATAACTAGTTAGGAACGTTTAGCATGGGAACAGCTTATGACCTTGGCCATCATAGGCACTCAGTAAATGCTAGCTGATGCCTTTAGTAATACTGAGAAAGAGAATAAGTAGTTGCAGAGATATGTGGGAAGCTTGATATTGTGTATTTTAGTGAGCATTCAGACTTTTTTGTTAGGAAACCATTCCATATGAAGTAGAAAATTCTCTACAGTTGTCAGGGTTATTTATCCACATAAAATTTTTTGACCTTTGTTTTCTTTTAGTGAAACTGAATTTTCCAAGTATGACCTCCTTCTGATCAATTGCATCTTCATCTCTTGTACATGAGGTTAGCCACTAATGATTTCAGTTCTTTGGATTTAGAGACATATTTTCTTGTCTTTGCTATTTTTTCAGGTCTAATGGTCAAAGGTTTAAACTTGGAAAGCAATCCTATTGCAATGCAGCTGTTGCTGATTTTATGAGAAGACATGGTCAAAGGGAAGAAGGAATGAAATGGCATAGCTGTAAAAAAAAAAAAAAAGAATCAAATAGACATTAATTAAGTTTGGCTGGTATGTCCAAGTTTGGGATCATAGTGATTATTGCAGAAAGGAATCAATAAAATGGTCTTTCAAAAACTGTTTTTGTTGCTTTTTCTTTTTATTTCAGGATGTATGATTAGAGGATGGGAGGTCACAAAGCTTGTAGAAAACTGCATAGTTAGAATTATTCCTGTCATTTCCTCATTTTATAAAAATGTGTAATATGGTTAACCATTACAATCTTAATTTCAATTTTTCTTAGTAAACAAAAGAAAAGTTACATGGGATATATATTTTTTTAAGCAAAAGAGCACTCATATGCTTCAATCTCAAAGTTGTTTGTATTAAAAATATGGAAATTTTTGTTTTTATATTTGTTACCTAGAAGACTGTGGGGTTTTTCTGTCCTTTGCCTTGAAAATTTATTTTACAATTTCTATGATACAGAAAACTTTTCTATACATTTAAGTGGTTGGTTATATTCTATTTATTCACACCTGCTTATAAAATCTTTTAAAATGTCCTGTGTATTGTATAAAAATCTTTCTTTCCTCTTCCAGTTGGCCAGGTACAGAAAAAAGAAAAAGAAATTGAAAATATAACAGGGTTTATGTATCAAAGATAGACTAAGAGCTGTAATATTTATCTGGCAGAAGTTACACAAGAAAAGACAACGAAAACAGAAGAAGCTAAATTAAAAGGCATAATACATGATTTTTCCAGGCGGATAAATAAACTATTTCTCAGATAGTAGAAGAAACATGAGTCTCTAATAAATAGAGAAACTGCAGAAAAACCAAGAAACTGATGAACCATAAATTAATAAGCAATGAATCACAAGAATTATAATACATCTGACAGAAAATTTTACATTAGCAAAAACTGATTGTAGAAAAATAATATCTTGAAAATTCTGAGAGAAATGACTCTCAACACAAAGTATCATATAATAACGAGGCTAAAATAAAAATATTTAACACGATGAATTCTTACCACTCGTAGAATTTAGCTGAAAGAACCATTAGATGATGGCATTTATTAAGAAACTCATCCTAGAAAAGAGCTATAGTTTTTTTGAAATAGAGTCTTGCCCTGTGGCCAAGTTGGAGTGCAGTGGCGCAATCTCGGCTCCCTGCAACCTCTGCTTCACGGATTCAAGTGATTCTCCTGCCTCAGCCTCTCAAGTAGTTGGGATTACAGGCAGGCGCCACCAAACCCAGATAATTTTTGTATTTTTAGTGGAGACAGGGTTTCATTATGTTGGCCAGGATGGTCTCGATCTCTTGAACTCATGATCTACTGATCTCAGCCTCCTGAAGTGTTGGGATTACAAGTGTAAGCCACTGCGCCCAGCCTGTAGCTTTTTTTAAAAAAGATATATTTACATAAATATTTGTATAAAAATAATAATTTAATAGTGATAAAGACACATATGGAATTTTGAGTAGAAAGGGAAACTAATATGCTAGGAAACAATTGCCAAGATATGTGGGCCAAAGCATTCTAAAACCCGT
>NW_022439586.1:0-9014 GCF_009761245.1 Sapajus apella
TTTTTTGTTTTAGAGCAAGATATTTCTCATTACAGCCTATAGTTTCATTCACTCTGGCATATCCAAACGCAGGTATTAGAAGAAACGTGTTTCTAACTCGCTCATTCTGAACATAGAGCCAGCTACCTAAGGTGAACGAACGCAAAGCAGAGCAGTTTGAAGGAGATGTTTCTCCTGTGTTTAAAACGCAGTCTTACTTCCAGTTCTTATATGCCTATATATGGCTTGAAATACATGTTTCCAGGTTCTCCAAAGAAACGATTTCTGAACTGCTGCACACACACATCAGTTTAACTCTGTACGTTGATTGTAGAGCTTGACAACCATTCTGCTAGATAGCTGCGTTTTTGTTTTAGAGCCAGATATTTCTCATTACAGCCTATAGTCTCATTCACTCTGGAATATCCAAACTCAGCTTTTAGAAGAAACGGTTTTCTAACTGGCTGTATCTAAAGATAGATGCAACTTCCTAAGGTAAACGAACACAAAGCAGAGCAGGTTGAAATAGACGTTTCCCCTGTGTTTTAATTGCAGTCTTACTTCTCGTTCTCATATGCCTGTATATGGCATAAAGTACCCGATTCTCCAAAGAAAGATTTCTTAACTACTGCACACACCCATCACTTTAACTCGGTAAGTTTACTGTCCAGCTTCACAACCATTCTCGAAGATGGCTGCTTTTTGGTTTTAGAGCAAGATATTTCTCATTAGAGCCTATAGTCTCATTCCCTCTAGAATATCCAAACGAAGCTTTTAGAAGAATAGTGTTTCTAACAAGCTGAAGCTAAACATAGATGCAACTTGCTAAGGTCAGCGAACACAAAGCAAAGCAGTTTGAACTAGACGTTTCTGCTGTGTTTCAAACGCGGTGTTGCTTCTAGTTCTGATGTGCCTGTATGCTGGTGGAAATATCTGTTTCCAGATTCCCAAAAAAAAAGATTTCTGAACTGCTGCAGACACACATCAGCTTAACTCTGTAAACTGATTATACAGCTTGACAACCATTCTGCTATATAGCTGTGTTTTTATTTTAGAGCAAGATATTTCTCATTACAGCCTACAGTCTCATTCACGCTGAAATATCCGAAAGCACATTTTAGAAGAAACGTGTTTCTAACTCGCTGAATCTACACATAGATGCCATTTCCTAAGGTGAAGGAACACAAAGCAGAGCAGTTTGAACTAGACGTTTCTCCTGTGTTTTAAACGCAGTCTTACTGTTAGTTCTCATATGCCTGTACATGACTGGAAATATCTGTTTCTAGATTATCCAAAGAAAGCATTTCTGAAATACTGCACACACACATGAGTTTACCTCTTTGAGTTGATTCTACAGCTTAACAACCATTCTGCTATGTAGCTGCGTTTTTGCTTTAGATCAATAGATTTCTCATTACAGCCTATAGTCTCAGTCACTCTGGAATATCCAAACGCAGATTTTAGAAGAAACGGTTTTCTGACTCTCTGAATCTAAACATAGATGCAACTTCCTAAGGTGAGTGAACCCAAACAGAGCAGTTTGAACGACATGTTTCTCCTGTGTTTTAAACGCAGTCTTACTGCCACTTCTTATATGCCTGTATACGTCTGGAAATATCTCCTTACCTATTGTGCAAAGAAAGGTTTTCTGAACTGCTGCACTTACACATCATTTTAACTCTGTAAGTTGATTGTACAGCTTAACAACCATTCTGCTAGATAGCTGCGTTTTTGTTTTAGACCAACATATATCTCTTTACAGCCTATAGTCTCATTTACTCTGGCATATCCAAACGCAGCTATTAGAAGAAACGAGTTTCTAACTCGCTCAATCTGAACATAGAGCCAGCTACCTAAGGTGAACGAACCCAAAGCAGAGCAGTTTGAAAGAGATGTTTCTCCTGTGTTTAAAACGCAGTCTTACTGCCAGTTCTTATATGCCTGCATATGGCTGGAAATATCTGTTTGCAGATTCTCCAAAGAAACTATTTCTGAACTGCGGCACACACAATTCAGTTTAACTCTGTAAGTTGATTGTAGAGCTTGACAACCATTCTGCTAGATAGTTGTGTTATTGTTTTAGAGCAAGATATTTCTCATTGCATCTTATAGTCTAATTCACTCTGGAATATCCAAACGGAGATTATAAAAGAAACGTGTTTCTAACTCGCTGAATCTAAACATAGAGGCAACGTCCTAAGGTGAACGAACACAAAGCAGAGCAGTTTCAACTGGACGTTTCTGCTGTGTTTCAAACGCAGTGTTACTTCTAGTTGTGATGTGCTTGTATGCTGGTGGAAATATCTGTTTCCAGATTCTCCAAAGAAAATATTTCTTAACTGCTGCACACACACATCAGCTTAACTCTGTAAATTGATTATATAGGTTGACAACCATTCTGCTAGATAGCTGTGTTTTTCTTTTAGAGCAAGATATTTCTCATTACAGCCTGCAGGTTCATTCACTCTAAAATATCCAAAAGCACCATTTGGAAGAAACGTGTTTCTAACTCGCTGAATCTACACATAAATGCAATTTCGTAAGGTGAAGGAACACAAACCAGAGCAGTTTGAACTAGACTTTTCGCCTGTATTTTAAACAGAGTCTTACTACTGGTTCTCATACGCCGGTATATGACTGAAAATATCTGTTTCCAGATTCTCCAAAGAAAGCATTTCTGACTTTCTGCACACACACATCAGTTTAACTCTGTAAGTTGATTGTACAGCTTAACATCAATTGTGTTAGATAGCTGCGTTTTTGTTTTATAGCAAGATATTTCTCATTACAGCCTGTACTCTCAGTCACTCTGGAATATCCAAAAGAACTTTTAGAAGGAATGTGTTTCTAACTCGCTGATTCTAAACATAGATGCAAATTCCTAAGGTGAGCGAACACAAAGCAGAGCAGTTTGAACGAGATGTTTCTCTGTGTTTTAAACGCAGACTTACTGCCAGTTCTTTTATGCCTGTATATGGCTGGAAATAGATGTTTCCAGATTCTCCAAAGAAACGATTTCTGAACTGCTGCACACACACATCAGTTTAACTTTGTAACTTGATTGTACAGATTGACAACCATTCTGCTAGATAGCTGGGTTTTTGTTTTAGAGCAAGATATTTCTCATTACATCCTATAGTCTCAGTCACTCCGGAATATCCAAACGCAGATTATAGAAGAAACGTATTTGTAACTCGCTGAATCGAAACACAGATGCAACTTCCTTAGGTTACGGAACACAAAGCAGAGCAGTTTGAACTCGACGTCTCTCCTGTGTTTTAAAGGCAGTCTTACTGCTAGTTCTCATATGCCTATATATGGATGGAAATATCTGCTTCCAGATTCTAAAAAGAAAGCATTTCTGAACTGCTGCACACACACATTAGTTTAACTCTGTAAGTTGACTGTATAGCTTGACAACAATTCTGCTAGATAGCTGCGTTTTTCTTTTAGAGGAAGATATTTCTCTTTACAGCCTACAGTCTCATTCACTTGGAATATCCAAACTCAGCATTTGGAAGAAACGGTTTTCTAACTCTTTGAGTCTAAACATAGATGCAACT
This sequence comes from Sapajus apella, assembly GCF_009761245.1. Taxonomy (NCBI): domain Eukaryota; kingdom Metazoa; phylum Chordata; class Mammalia; order Primates; family Cebidae; genus Sapajus; species Sapajus apella. The sequence goes on from NW_022439586.1 coordinate 3,543, forward strand.
TCCTAAGGTGAGGGAACACAAAACAGAGCAGTTTGAAAGAGATGTTTCTCCTGTGTTTTAAACGCAGTCTTACTGCCACTTCTTATATGCCTGCATATGGCTGGAAATATCTGTTTCCAGATTCTCTAAAGAAACGATTTCTGAACTGCTGCACACACACATCAGTTTAACTCTGTAAGTTGATTGTACAGATTGACAACCATTCTGCTAGATAGCTGCGTTTTGGTTTTAGAGCAAGATATTTCTCATTACAGCCTATAGTCTAATTCACTCTGGAATATCCAAACGCAGATTACAAAAGAAACGTGTTTCTAACTCGCTGAATCTAAACATAGAGGAAACCTCATAACGTGAACGAACACAAAGCAGAGCAGTTTGAAAGAGACGTTTCTCCCGTGTTTTAAACTCAGTGTTGCTTCTAGTTCTTATTTGCCTGTATACGGCCGGAAATATCTGTTTCCAGATTCTCCAAAGAAAGGGTTTCTGAACTGCTGCACACACACTTTAGTTTAACTCTGTAAATTGATTCTACAGCTTAACAACCATTCTCCTAGAGAGCTGCGTTTTTGTTTTAGAGCAATATATTTCTCATTACTGACTATAGTCTCAGTCACTGTGGAATATCAAAATGCAGCTTTTAGAAGAAGCTTGTTTCTTACTCACTGAAGCTAAACATAGATGCAACTTCCTAAGGTGAACGAAAACAAAGCAGAGCAGTTTGAAACAGACGTTTCTCCTGTGTTTTTAACGCAGTCTTCCTGTTAGTTCTCATATGCCTGTATATGGCTGGAAATATCTGTTTCCATATGCTCCGAAGAAAAGATTTCTGAGCTGCTGCACACACACACATCAGTTTAACTCTGTAAGTTGATTATACAGCTTAACAACCATTCTGTTACATAGCTTCCTTTTTTTTTTCAGACCAAGATATTTCTCATTACAGCCTATAGTCTCAGTCACTCTGGAATATCCATACGCAGCTTTTAGAAGAAACGTGTTTCTACCTCGCTTAATCTAAACAAAGATGCCACTTGCTAAGGTGAGCAAACACAAAGCAGAACAGTTTGAACGACATGTATCTCCTGTGTTTTAAAGGCAGTCTTACTGTTAGATCTTATAAGCCTCTATATGGCTGGAAATATCTGTTTCCAGATTCTCCAAAGAAAGCATTTCTCAAATGATGCTCTCACACATCAGTTTACCTCTGTAAGTTGATTGTAGAGCTTGACAACGATTCTGCTAGATAGCTTCGTTTTTGTTTTAGAGCCAGATATTTCTCATTACAGCCTGTACTCTCATTTACTCTGGAATATCCAAACTCAGCTTTTAGAAGAAACGGTTTTCTAACTGGCTCTATCTAAACATAGATGCAAGTTCCTAAGGTAAACGAACACAAAGCAGAGCAGTTTGAAATAGACGTTTCCCCTGTGTTTTAATCGCAGTCTAACTTCTGGTTCTCATATGCCTGTATATGGCTTAAAATACCATATTCACCAAAGAAAATATTTCTTAACTGCTGCACACACCCATCACTTTAACTCTGTAAGTTGATTGTCCAGCTTCACAACCATTCTCCTAGATAGATGCATATTTGTTTTTGAGCAAGATATTTCTCATTAGAGCCTATAGTCTCATTCTCTCTAGAATATCCAAACGCAGCTTTTATAAGAAAAGTGTTTCTAACAAGCTGAAGCTAAATATAGATGCAACTTCCTAAGGTGAGGGAACACAAACAAAGCAGTTTGAACTAGACGTTTCTGCTGTGTTTCAAACGCAGTGTTACTTCTAGTTCTGATGTGCCTGTATACTGGTGGAAATATCTGTTACCATATTCTCCAAAGAAAAGATTTCTGAACTGCTGAACACACTCATCAGTTTAGCTCTGTAAGTTGATTGTACAGCTTGCCAAACATTCTGCTAGATAGCTGCGTTTTGTTTTAGAGCAAGATATTTCTGATTACATCTTATAGTCTCATTCACTAAGGAAAATCCAAACGCAGATTTCAGAAGAAACGTGTTTCTAACTCGCTGAATCTAAACAAAGATGCAAATTCCTAAGGTGAACGAACATATAGAAGAGTAGTTTGAACTAGACTTTTCTCCCGTGTTTTAAACGCAGTGTTACGGCTAGTTTTTATGTGCCTGTACATGGCTGGAAATATCTGTTTCCAGGTTCTCCAAAGAAAGGATTTCTGAACTGCTGCTCTCATACATCAGTTTAACTCTGTAAGTTGATTGCAGAGCTTGACAACGATTCTGCTAGATACCTGCTTTTTTTTTTAGAGCAAGACATTTCTCATTACAGTCTATAGTCTCATTCACTCTGGCTTATCCAAACGCAGCTATTAGAAGAAAGGTGTTTCTAACTCGCTCATTCTGAACATAGAGCCAGCTACCTAAGGTGAACGAACACAAAGCAGAGCAATTTGAACGAGATGTTTCTCCTGTGTTTAAAACGCAGTCTTACTGCCACTTCTTATATGCCTGCTTAAGGCTGGAAATGTCTGTTTCCATATTCTCCAAAGAAACGATTTCTGAACTGCTGCACACACACATCAGTATAACTCTGTAAGTTGACTGTACAGATTGACAACCATTCTGCTAGATAGCTGCGTTTTTGTTTTAGAGCAAGATATTTCTCATCACATCCTATAGTCTAATTCACTCTGGAATATCCAAACGTAGATTATAACAGAAAGGTGTTTCTAACTCGCTGAATCTAAACATAGAGGCAACGTCCTAAGGTGAACGAACACAAAGCAGAGCAGTTTGAAATAGACGTTTCTCCTGTGTTTTAAACGCAGTCTTGCTGCTAGTTCTTATAAGCCTGTATATTCCTGAAAATATCTGTTTCAAGATTCTCTAAAGAAAAGATTTCTGAACTGCTGCACACACACATCAGTTTAACTCTTTGAGTTGAATCTACAGCTTAACAACCATTCTGCTATATAGCTGCGTTTTTGGTTTCGATCAATAGATTTCTCATTACAGCTTAGAGTCTCAGTCACTCTGGAATATCCAAACGCAGATTTTAGATGAAACGTGTTTGTAACTCGCTGAATCGAAACACAGATGCAACTTCCTTAGGTGAGCGAACACAAAGCTGAGCAGTTTGAACGAGATGTTTCTCCTGTGTTTTAAACGCAGTATTACAGCTAGTTCTTATATGCCTGTATATTTCTGGAAATATCTGTTACCATATTCTCCAAAGAAAAGATTTCTGAACTGCTGAACACACTCATCAGTTTAGCTCTGTAAGTTGATTGTACAGCTTGCCAAACATTCTGCTAGATAGCTGCGTTTTGTTTTAGAGCAAGATATTTCTGATTACATCTTATAGTCTCATTCACTAAGGAAAATCCAAACGCAGATTTCAGAAGAAACGTGTTTCTAACTCGCTGAATCTAAACAAAGATGCAAATTCCTAAGGTGAACGAACATATAGCAGAGTAGTTTGAACTAGACTTTTCTCCCGTGTTTTAAACGCAGTGTTATGGCTAGTTTTTATATGCCTGTACATGGCTGGAAATATCTGTTTCCAGGTTCTCCAAAGAAAGGATTTCTGAACTGCTGCTCTCATACATCAGTTTAAATCTGTAAGTTGATTGCAGAGCTTGACAACGATTCTGCTAGATACCTGCTTTTTTTTTTAGAGCAAGACATTTCTCATCACATCCTATAGTCTAATTCACTCTGGAATATCCAAACGTAGATTATAACAGAAAGGTGTTTCTAACTCGCTGAATCTAAACATAGAGGCAACGTCCTAAGGTGAACGAACACAAAGCAGAGCAGTTTGAAATAGACGTTTCTCCTGTGTTTTAAACGCAGTCTTACTACTAGTTCTTATATGCCTGCATATGGCTGGAAATATCTGTTTCCAGATACTCCAAAGAAACGATTTCTGAACTGCTGCACACACACATCACTTTAACTCTGTAAGTTGATTCTTCAGCTTGACAACCATTCTGCTAGATAGCTGCGATTTTGTTTTAGAGCAAGATATTTGTCATTACAGCCTATAGCCTCATTCACTCTAGAATATACAAACGCAGCTTTTAGAAGAAACGTGTTTGTAACTCACTGAATCTAAACATAGATGCAACTTCCTAAGGCGAACGAACACCAAGCAGAGCAGTTTGAACAACTCGTTTCTCCTGTGTTTTAAACGCAGTCTTACTGCTAGTTCATATAAGCCTGTATATTCCTGAAAATATCTGTTTCAAGATTCTCTAAAGAAAAGATTTCTGAACTGCTGCACACACACATCAGTTCAGCTCTGTATGTTGATTGCACAGCTTGGCAAACATTCTGCTTGATAGCGACGTTTTTGTTTTAGTGTAAGATATTTCTGATTACATCTTATAGTCTCATTCACTATGGAAAATCCAAATGCAGATTTCAGAAGAAACGTGTTTCTAACTCGCTGAATCTAAACAAAGATGCAACTTCCTAAGGTGAACGAACATAAAGCAGAGCAGTTTGAACTAGATTTTTCTCCCGCGTTTTAAACACAGTCTTACGGCTAGTTTTTATACACCTGTACATGGCTGGAAATATCTGTTTCCAGGTTCTCCAAAGAAAGGATTTCTGAACTGCTGCACACACACATCAGTTTAACTCTATAAGTTGAGTGTACAGCTTGACAACCATTCTGCTAGATAGCTGCGTTTTTGTTTTAGAACAAGATATTTCTCATTACAGCCTGTAGCCCCATTCACTCTGGAATATCCAAACGCAGCTTTTAGAAGAAACGTGTTTCTAACTCGCTGAATCTAAACATAGATGCCACTTGCTAAGGTGAGCAAACACAAAGAAGAGCAGTTTGAACTCGACGTCTCTCTTGTGTTTTAAACGCAGTCTAACTTCTCGTTCTCATATGCCTGTATATGGCTTAAAATACCAGATTCTCCAAAGAAAATATTTCTTAACTACTGCACACACCCATAACTTTAACTCTGTAAGTTTATTGTCCAGTTTCACAACCATTCTCCTAGATAGCTGCATTATTCTTTTTGAGCAAGATATTTCTCATTAGAGCCTATAATCTCATTGTCTCTAGAATATCCAAACGCAGCTTTTAGAAGAAAAGTGTTTCTGACAAGCTGAAGCTAAATATAGATGCAACTTCCTAAGGTGAGTGAACAGAAAGCAAAGCAGTTTGAACTAGACGTTTCTGCTGTGTTTCAAACGCAGTGTTACTTCTAGTTCTGATGTGCCTGTATGCTGGTGGAAATATCTGTTTCCAGATTCTCCAAAGAAAGGATTTCTGAACTGCTGCACACACAGATCACATTAACTCTGTAAGTTGATTCTTCAGCTAAACAACATTTATGCTAGATATCTCCGTTTCTGTTTTAGAGCAAGATATTTCTCAATACAGCCTATAGCCCCATTCACTCTGGAATATCCAAACGCAGCTTTTAGAAGAAACGCGTTTCTAACTCGCTGAATCTAAACATAGATGCAACT
>NW_022439587.1:0-9013 GCF_009761245.1 Sapajus apella
GTACTGGGATTACAGGCATGAGCCACCACGCCCAGCTGTCAGTTTCAGTCAGCAGAGAATGACTTCTGGTTTTTTCGTTTAAAGTTTGGTCAATTTCTGGAACAAACACATGTATATTCCTTGGAGACATTCCAAATTCAAGTAATTATTTCCTTTTATAAGTATTGACCATTATAAATTAATACACTCGTCCCACCTCTCCCCTTCTTTATTTCACTGTTTTGGAGACATCCACCAAATGTATTGGTTAGTTCTTACGCCAACAGTAGAAAAATAAATAAATAAATAAAAATCTTTGTTGTTCGAGTCCTTACAGCTTGACCTCCTCAAAACATCTGACACTACTGATCATGCCTCCCAGTCCTGGCTTCTGTAACAGCATTTCCTTCTCTTCAACTTCACCTTTAACTCCCAGGGTCTCCCCTTCTCCTTTACCCTAGTTCCTCTACCCAATTCAAACTCAGCCTATATACATTCTTGAAACATTCTTCTCTTTTGTAAAACTGTAACCTTCCAGGTCACAAAGTAAAGATCCCTTCCTGTTTGTACCCCGAACACATTATCTCTTAGTATTATTATTTTGAGATAGAGTCTCACTTTGTCACCCAGGCAAGAGTACAATGACACAATCTTAGCTCACTGCAACCTCTGCCTCCCAGGTTCAAGCGATTCTCCTGCCTCAGCCTCCTTAGTAGCCGGGATTACGGGCGCCTACCACCATGCCCAGCTAATTTTTGCATTTTTAGTAGAGATGGGGTTTCACCATGTTGGTCAGGCTGGTCTTAAACTCCTGACCTCAGGTGATCTGCCCGCCTTGGCCTCCCAAAGTTCTGGGATTACACAGATGAGCCACCATGCCCGGCTATCCCTTATTATAAAGGATAATAATGTGCAGATTATTATACAACGGATATGATGACATCCCTTCTAGAAGGGAGGCGTTCAGGGGTAACACATATACCGCATAATATCGAGTGAGGAATATCATGACCTATTATCCCTACTGGCCTCAAAGCGCCTCAAAAGCAGAGGGCGCGTCTTTTGTCTTTGTGTCCCAGCCCCTAAAACAAGCACACATTTGGTTGAATTTTTTGTGGCCTGAATGACTTCTAAGTAGGTAAATGATTCAAGTTTATTTCTTAGTCCTAATGTCAACTTGCTACTCTGGTATTTCCAACTGTGTATTGAATACCGCTATTTGGATATGTTCCCCATTACTTTAAACCCAATATATTCAAAATAGAACTAATTCATTCTCCTCTATGAACACCTCCAGCTCTGATGTACTCTTTCAGTAGAACCACAGTTTTCTCAGTTACTGAGGTTAAAAATCTAGGCTGGGCATGGCGACTCCCACCTGTAATCCCAGCACTTTGGGAGGCCGAGGAAGGCAGATCACTAAAGGTGAGGAGTTCAAGACCAGTCTGGCCAACATTGGGAAACCCCGTCTATACTAAAAATACAAAAATTAGCTGGCTGTGATGGTGCGCACCTGTAATCCCAGCTACTCTCGAGGCTGAGGCACGAGACTCTTGAACCCGGGAGGTGGAGGCTGGTCTCGAACTGTGAGCCAAGGTGACACCACTGCACTCCAGCCTGGGCAACAGAGACCCTGTCTCAAAAAAATAGATATCTAGAAGTCATTTTGGAGTTCTCTTTCCTTTATTCTTATCCAATTAAAAGCCAACTCTATCCAAAATACTTCTAAAATTCCCAGTCTAGTCCCTTAGCTCATGCCCGTATCACGTCAACAGTTTCCTTAACTTTAAAACTAACCTGCTGCATATTCTTCTTGCCTGACACTCCTTTTCCTCAACATTCACTAGTTTCTCAAACGTCCTCTTAGAGGGCCAAAAATCTCTTCCTAATTCCAATGCAACTCCTTAGCTCCTCCCTTCTGGCCTGGAACACGCCACCGTTTCCGAGCAGACCTCCTTGCCTCCAGCACTGCCCCGCTCCAAGCGCACCCTTCACGTTGAATTAAGCACAAGCGTAACGTTCCCTGCTTTAACCCCAGTCACTTCTCATCACCCCATCAAAGTCAGCACACATCGTTAAACCTGACCCCTTCCTCTCCTGCCACTTCCTCTCCTGCCACCTCACACCCTCTCTACAGCCGTGATACTGACTTTTAGCAGTTCCTGTGATCTCCCCTGCTCTGTTACCTATGACAATGCTACTCATATTTTGGTATATACTTCCCTTTGTTTAACTTGTTTGGGCCCTTCAGATTTCAGTTAAAATACCTTCTCCTCCAGGAAGTCTGCCAAAGCTGCCCCAGGCTGGGTACTTCTCTCCTTTGCACTTCTAGAGTTCCAAAGCAATTTTTTCAAACTTATCTCCATGATTGCCGGGGCCACCATTGTAGTTTATTATATCTCTACCACCAAGTCTAGTCCCTAACAAAAGGTCAATAATTATCTGTTAGAATAAAAAGATCAAAAAATGATTTCGTTTTATTTTGAATAACTCAAACTACGGTGGTACGACACTCAAATAAGGTGGCGCTAATCTCAAAGTAAGCTGGGACTATTCAGTAAGATGAGGAAAATTGGGAGCCTCAGAACAAGCAACTGAAGATAAGAGATGAACAATTCCATCTGGGGTACTGCTCAAAACGCTTGCGGTCTTGGCGGCTTTATGCCTCTAGCTGAAAACTGAAACTTACATTTCCATTAACTGGAGAAATTCTGTGGTATGTTCATATAATGGAATATCACACTTGGCCAAAAAAAGGAAAGAAACTAAGAACTAATCATACATCATCGATAACTCTCAAAAACACTGTTGAACAAAAGAAGCCAAACACAAAAGAGCACGTAATATGTGATTCTGTGACTTCCACTGCTAAGAAGTTGACAGACCCATCTGTTCTGATAAATACCAGAAGAGTGACTGCCTGGAATGGGTGGGGCTTCAGTGGAAACCGGCAAGAGGAAATTTCTGAGATGATGGCAATCTTTCTCTTGATTTAGGTGATAGTCACACAGGTGTATACATTTCTCAGCATACACTGGCCGTATATTCAGTACTTACACGTTTTACTCTATGTAAACTGTATCTCAATAAAGTATTGTAAAGATGCTCGTATGATGTCAAATGGAGGTATCTTACTAGGCATTTTGGAGACAAATGAAACTCAGAACAATGGCATAGCTCCTACCACTGCTGCCTGTCTAGAATGCCCTTTCTCTTCAACACTGAGACTGCTCCTCAACTCAGAAACCACATAGTGAGGAATGTGATGGTAAAGTAATTGGACATGCGATTTTAAATTCAGAATTTATATTTCCAAATAAGTGATGTTCCTTTCAAAGAAATGTATTACAGAAAAAGCAGAAAAGGTTTGAATAAGTTCATCTATTTTGGAAAGTTATGAACTTATTCAACCGACGGTCCTGTTGCTCAAATGGTTCAACTCCCTTCAGAGCCTGTGACCAGTCTTACAAATTAGCTTTCAATTAGCTATTTAACAGCCTTTAGCAAACCCCATTAAATAGCTAATTCCAAATCTATTTCCAACCCTTTCCTTGCCTGCTTTTTCTGTAATAGGAAATATCTTCACTTTTCCAGCCTCCCCGATAGCTAGTGGTAACCGTATCACACAGAACTGTGGCCAAATGAGACTTCAGAATTTTTCAAAGTCCTCTTGGAAAGGTTTTGCTTACCTGAGAAAAATGGTCACATCACTCATGTCAAGCACGCCCCCTTCTTTCCACCTTAAATAAAGATGCAATGCCTAGAGATGGGTAGTCTTCTCAAATGCCAAGAGAAAGGCCAATGGATTCGGACACTAACCTTGGCATTTTTGAGCCACTGCGTGAGGACAGCAGCCACTTACCTCCCGTCATTCTGTATTTGATAAATAACTCTCACTCCAACTAAAACCACCAGTTTATTCACAGCCAAGTATATTCCTGGTATAATTGTTAAAGAGGCAGATGTTAACTTTGCAATTAGATTTAATTTTTTTTTCTTTTTTAAGATGGAGTCTCACTGGTGTCGCCCAGGCTGGAGTGCAATGGCGTGATCTCGGCTCACTGCAAACTCCACCTCCCAGGTTCAAGCAATTCTCCTGCTTCAGTGGGAGAGATCCGCCAGCCTTGACCTCCCAAGTGCTGACATCACAGGCATGCGCCACCGGGCCCGGCCGGATTTGATCTTTTATTAAAGATACCAGAGTAACTTGGAGATAGGTCTAGTTGGTAAAGTGGCAATTAATCAAAACAAGTAATGTCACTTTGGGCCAAAACAAAGGTGTATCATAAAGTAATAGGAATATATTTATCATAAAGATGACAAGTTGCCAGTCAGGCAGGGTAATCTCAGCACTTCGGGGGGCTTAGGCGGGAGGATCACGACAGATGATCAGGAGTTCGAGACCAGCCTGGTCAATGTGGTGAAACCCGTCTACACTAACAATACAAAAATTAGCTGAGCGTGATGCCACCTGTAATCCCAGCTACTCGGGAAGCTGAGGCAGGAGAAACATTTGAACCCAGGAGATGGAGGTTACAGTGAGCCAAGATTGCACCACTCTACTCCAGCCTGGGCAACAGGGCAAGACTCCATCTCGATCAATTAATCAATCAATCAATGATGGCAAGACGTAACCCAGTATTGTTGATGCCTAGCATTTGTCACATACTAAACCAAGAAATACAAAGGATGAGAATCTTTTACATTTCCAACAGCTTAATAGTACTCAGCCGATTCAAACGAAAGTTTACTTCTACCTGTCACCAATTCACTTATTATTTTGATGCACAAGTTTTAAAAGGAATATAAACACACGAGGTTGGGAATCTTGCTTGAAGCAAAGCCAGACCGTTTTGCCTAAAACATTTACCATGAGGATCTCACCAGAAATCTGTGTCAGGCTGAGGACACCAAGAGTACATTACACAAGCTGGCCCCAGGGTTAAGTTCAGAGCTTATCAGGTGCAACACACACATACTGAATACATTCTACAAGGCACACCTCGACTGACTGTACCTCACAGACACCCCCAGTTTGTTACACACAGGTTGAAGGCTCGTGGCAATCACACATCTAGCATTTCTTCCGGCACCGTTTCTCCAACAGCATGTGCTCACTTGGTGGCTAGGTGTCACCTTTTGGTTTTTTTTTTTTTTTTTTTTTTTTGAGACAGAGTTTCGCTCTTGTTCCGCAGGCTGGAGTGCAGTGGCGCGATCTTGGCTCACCGCAACCTCCGCCTCCCGGGTCCAGGCAATTCTCCTGCCTCAGCCTCCTGAGTAGCTGGGATTACAGGCATGCGCCACCATGCCCAGCTAATTTTTGTATTTTTAGTAGAGACGGGTTTCACCATGTTGACCAGGATGGTCTCGATCTCCTGACCTCGTGATCCACCCGCCTCGGCCTCCCAAAGTGCTGGGATTACAGGCTTGAGCCACCGCACCCGGCTCTTACAACACTTTCAATTTTTTCCTATCTGTTATGGTGATTTGTGATCAGTGACCTTTGATGTCACTCCTGAAACTGTTCTGGGGTGCCATGATCCATGACCATAGGAGACATTGAACTCATTGCTGCTCCCCCAACCAGCCAGCGCCCATCTTTCCCTCTCCTTGGGTCTCCCTGTTCCTTGGAACACAACAATTTGAAACTGGGTCAATTAATAACCCTCAATCGCTTCTAAGTGTTTAAGTAGACTGGGCATGGTGTGTCACGCTTGTAATCCAAGCACTTTGGAGGCCCAGGCAGGCAGACCACCTGAGGTCGGGAGTTCAAGACCAGACTGACCAACATGGTGAAACCCCCGTCTTAAAAAAAAAAAAAAAAAAAAGCGTTCAAGTAAAAGGAACAGTCACCTCTCTCACTTGAAATCACTAGATTTTTTTTTTTTTTTTTTTTTTTTTTGATACAGAGCTTTGCTCTATCGCCCAGGTTGGCTGGAGTGCTCACTGCAACCTCCACCTCCTGGGTTTAAGCAATTCTCCTGCCTCAGCCTCCCATGTAGCTGAGACTACAGGCACCCGCCACCACACCTGGCTAATTTTTGTATTTTTTCTTTTTCAGTAGAGACAGGATTTCACCATGTTGGCTAGGCTGGCCTTGAACTCCTGACCGCAGATGATCTGCCCACCTCGGCCTCCCAAAGTGCTGGGATTACAGGCGAGGATGGGGGCCACCGCTCCTGGCCAACTAGAAATAATTAAGCTTAATGAAGAAGTCATGTCAAAAGCTGAGATGGGCCAAAAGCTAAGCCTCTGTCACAAACAGTCAAGTTGTAAAGGCAAGGAAACAATTTGAGCTGGGCATGGTGGCTCGCACCTGCAGCCCCAGCACTTTGGGAAGCTGAGGCAGGAAGGTCACTTGAGTTCAGGGGTTTGAAACCAACCTGGGCACCATAGTGAGATCCTGTCTCTACAAAAAATTTAAAAATTAGCCAAGAGTGGTGGCTTGCATCTATAAAACTAGCTACTTGGGAGGCTGAGGTGGAAAGATGGCTTGGGCCCGGAGGTGAAGGTTGCAGTCAGCTGCACTCCAACCTGGGTGACAGAACCAGACCCCGTCTCAACAACAGCATAACTATTGAAGGAAATTTAAAGTGTTACTCCTGAGAACAGATAGGCCAGGTGTGGTGGCTCACGCTTGTAATCCCAGCACTTTGGGAGGCCCAGACAGGCTGATCACCTGAGGTCAGGAGTTGGAGATCAGTCTGGCCCGCAATGTGAAACTCCGTCTCTACTAAAAATACAAAAATTAGCTGGGTGTGGTGGTGGGTGCCTGTAATCCCAGCTACTGGGGAGGCTGAGGCAGGAAAACTCCTTGAACCTGGGAGGCAGAGGCTGCAGTGAGCCGAGATTGTGCCACTGCACTCCAGCCTGGGCGGCAGAGCAAGGCTCCATCTCTTTCCCCCCACCCCACTTCTGCCCTCGGAAAAAAATATAAAATAAATAGTAAGAAAGCAAAACAGCCGAACTGCCGACATGGAGAAAATTACAGTAGTCTGAATAGAAGATCAAACCAGCCACAACATTCCCTTAATCCACAGCCAATCCAGAGCAAGACTAACTGTCTTCCATTCTGTAAACGCCGAGAGAAGTGAGGAAGCTGCGGGAAAAGTCTGAAGCTCGCAGAGGTCGGTTCATGAGGTTGAAGGAAGCAGCTGTGTCTATGACGTAAGTGCAACCTGAAGCAGCACGTGCTGATGTAGAAACCACACCACTTATCAAGAAGATCCTAAATGAAGGTGGCTCCACTAAACGGATTTGCAACGGAGATGAAACAGCCTGCTATTGGGAGAAGACGCCATCTAGAACTTTCCTTGCTAGACTGTGGGCAGCGCCTGGCTTCAAAGGACAGGCTGACTTTATGAGGCACTAACGCCGCTGGTGACTACGTTGAAGCCAAAGCTCACTTACCATTCTGAGAATCCTAGAGCCCTTAAAAACGACGCTCAACTACTCTGCCCGTTCTCTAGAAATCCAACAACAAAGCCTAGAAGACAGTGCAGCACATCTGTTTACAGCATGGTTTACTGAATATTTAATTTTACTTTATTTCATTTTTGAGATGGAGTCTTGCTCTGTCCCCCAGGCTGCAGTATAGTGGCACGATCTCGGCTCACTGCAACCTCTACCTCCCGGGTGAAGCAATTCTCCTTCACTGGAGAATGTAGCTGGAATTACAGGTGCCCGCCACCACACCCGGCTAATTTTTGTATTTTTAGTAGAGACGGGGTTTCCCCGTGTTGGTCAGGCTGGTTTAAACTCCTGACCTCAGGCGATCTGCCCACCTTGGCCTCTCAACGTGCTGGGATTACAGGTGTGAGACACCATGCCCAAATATTTTAAGCCCAATGTTGAGACTAAATGCTGAGAAAAAAAGATTCCGTTAAAAATATTACTGTTCTTACACTTTACAAAAGAAGACATACGTGAGGCCAACAAACATGAAAAAATGCTCATCATCACTGGTCATCAGAGAAATGCAAATCAAAACTACATTGAGATACCATCTCACGCCAGTTCGAATGGCAATCATTAGTAAATCCGGAGACAACAGATGCTGGAGAGGATGTGGAGAAATAGGAACACTTTTACACTGTTGGTGGGAGTGTAAATTAGTTCAACCATTGTGGAAGACAATGTGGCAATTCCTTAAGGACCTAGAAATAGAAATTCCATTTGACCCAGCAATCCCATTACTGGGTATATATCCAAAGGATTATAAATCATTCTACTATAAGGACACGTGCACACGAATGTTCATTGCAGCACTGTTTACAATAGCAAAGACCTGGAACCAACCCAAATGCCCATCGATGATAGACTGGACAGGGAAAATGTGGCACATATACACCATGGAATATTATGCAGCCATCAAAAATGATGAGTTCGTGTCCTCTGTAGGGACATGGATGAACCTGGAAACCATCATTCTCGGCAAAGTGACACAAGAGCAGAAAATCAAACACCACATGTTCTCACTCATAGGCTGGTATTGAACAATGAGAACGCATGGACACAGGGAGGGGAGCATCACAAACTGGGGTCTGTCGGGGGGTGAGGAGTTGGGGAGAGATAGCATGCGGAGAAATGCCAGATATAGGTGAAGGGGAGGAAGGCAGCAAATCACACTGCCATGTGTGTACCTATGCAACTATCTTGTGTGTTCTTCACATGTACCCCAAAACCTAAAATGCAATAAAAGAAAAAAAAAATCACTGTGTTGAAGCGTGTCTGGTCATCCCGGAGCTCAGATGCACAGGTACAAGATGAGTGTTGTTTTCATGCCTAACACACCATCCATTCTGCATCCACATAGATCAAGGAGTAATTTCACTTTTAAGTCCTATTATTTTAGAAATGCGTTTTGTTTTTTCCTAATATATTTTGTAAGGCAACAGCCACAGAGAGTGATTCTTCTGATGGATCTGGGCAAGGTCAACGGAAAAGCTTCTGGAAAAGATTCACCATTCTAGATGTAACCAGGAACATTCATGATTCATGAGAGGAGGTCAAAATATCAGCATTAACAGGAGTT
>NW_022439588.1:0-9007 GCF_009761245.1 Sapajus apella
GTTTCTTGTGAAAACTGCGTTTGGATACTCCTGAGTAAATGGCAGTATAGGGTGTAATGAGAAATATATGGCTCTAAAACAAAAACGGAGCTATGCAGCAGAATGATTGTCAAGCGATGTATTCAACTTACAGAGTTAAACAGATGTGTAATTCTAGCAGTTCAGAAACCCTTTCTTTCTAGAATCTGGAAAGAGGTATTTACAGCCATATACAGCCTCATAAGAATTAGCGGTACGATCGCATCTAAACCACAGGAGAAACGTCTCTTTCAAACTGCTCTGCTGTGTGTTCTTTCACCTTAGGAAGTTGCATCTATGTTTAGATTCAGCGAGTTAGAAACACGATTCTTGTAAAAGCTGCGTTTGGATACTCCTGAGTGAATGGCAGTATAGGGTGTAATGAGTAATATCTGTCTCCAAAACAAAAACGGAGCTTGTAGCATAATGATTGTCAAGCTGTGTATTCAACTTCCAGAGTTAAACAGATGTGTGAATGTGTCAGTTCAGAAACCCTTTCTTTCGAGAATCTGGAAAAAGATATTTCCAGCCATATACCAGCTCAAAATAATTAGCAGTAAGATCGCGTCTAAACCACAGAGAAACGTCTCTTTCAAACTGCTCGGCTGTCTGTTCGTTCACCTTAGGAAGTTGCATCTATGTTTAGATTCAGCGAGTTAGAAACACGATTCTTGTAAAAGCTCCGTTTGGATACTCCTGAGTGAATGGCAGTATAGGGTGTAATGAGAAATATCAGGCTCTAAAACAAAAACGGAGCTATGTAGCAGAATGACTGTCAAGCTGTGTATTCAAGTTACAGAGTTAAACAGATGTGTGAATATAGCAGTTCAGAAACACTTTCTTTCGAGAATGTGGAAAGAGTTGTTTCCAGCCATATGCAGGCTCAAAATAATTAGCGGTAAGTTCGCGTCTGAACCACAGGAGAAACGTCTCTTTCAAACTGCTCTGCTGTGTGTTCGTTCACCTTAGGAAGTTGCATATATGTTTAGATTCAGGCAGTTAGAATCACATTTCTTGTAAAAGCTGCGTTTGGATACTCTTGAGTGAATAGGAGTATAGGGGGTAATGGGAAATGTGTGTCTCTAAAACAAAAACGGAACTATGTAGTAGAATGATTGTTAAGCTGTGTATTCAGCCTACAGAGTTAAACACATGTGTGATTGTCGCAGTTCAGAAACACTTTCTTTCGAATATCTGGAAAGAGATATTTTCAGCCATATAAGGGATGATAAGAATTACCGGTAAGATCGCTTCTAAACCACAGGAGAACCGTCCATTTGAAATTGCTCTGCTGTGTGTTCGTTCACCTTAGGAAGTTCATCTATGTTTAGATTCAGCGAGGTCGAAACACGTTTCTTGTAAAAGCTGCGTTTGGAGGCTCCTGCGTGAATGAGAGTGTTGGGTGTAATGAGAAATATCTGCCTCTAAAACAAAAACGGAGCTATGTAGCAGAATGATTGTCATGATGTGTATTGAAGCTACAGAGGTAAACAGATGTGTGAATGTAGCAGTTCAGAAATCCTTTCTTTTGAGAATCTGGAAAGAGATATTCCCAGCCATACACAGGCTCATAAGAATTAGCGTAAGATCGCGTATAAACCACAAGAGAAACGTCTCTTTCAAATTGCTCTGCTGTGTGTTCGTTCACCTTACCAAGTTGCATCTATGTTTAGATTCAGAGAGGTAGAAACACGTTTCTTGTAAAAGCTGCGTTTGGATAATCCTGAGTGAATGGGTGTATACGGTGTAATGAGAAATATCTGGCTCTAAAACAAAAACGGAGCTATGTAGCAGAATGATTCTCAAGCTGTGTATTTAACATACAGAGTTAAACAGATGTGTGAACGTAGCAGTACAGCAACCCTTTCTTTCGAGAATCTGGAAAGAGATATTTATAGCCATATACAGGCTCATAAGAATTAGCAGTAAGATCGCGTCTATACCACAGGAGAAAAGTCTCTTTCAAACTGTTCTGTTCTGTGTTCGTTCACCTTAGGACGTTGCATCTATGTTTAGATTTAGGGAGGTAGAAACACGTTTCTTGCAAAAGCTGCATTTGGATAATCCTGAGTGAATGGGAGTATAGGGTGTCATGAGAAATATCGGTCTCTAAACAAAAACGGAGACATGTAGCAGAATGATTGTCAAGCTGTGTATTCAACTACGGAATTAAACAGATTTGTGAATGTAGCAGTTCATAAACACTTTCTTTCGGGAATCTGGAAAGAGATATTTCCAGCCATATACAGGCTGTTAAGAATTAGCAGTAAGATCGCTTCTAAACCACAGGAGAAACGTCCCTTTCAAACTGCTCTGCTGAGTGTTCGTTGACCTTAGGAAGTTGCATCTATGTTTAGATTCAGCGAGTTAGAAACTCGTTTCTCAAAATCTGCGTTTGGATACTCCTGAGTGAATGGGAGTGTAGGGTGCAATGAGAAATATCTGCCTGTAAAACAAAAAAGGAGCTATGTAACAGAATGATTGTCATGATGTGTATTCAAACTACAGACTTAAACAGATGTGTGAATGTATCCGTTCCGAAACCCTTTCTTTCAAGAATTTGGAAATATATATTACCATCCATATACAGGCTCATAAGAATTAGCGGTAAGATAGCGTCTAAACCACAAGAGAAACGTCTATTTCAAATTGGTCTGCTGTGTGTTCGTTCACCTTAGGAAGTTGCATCTATGTTTAGATTCAGCGAGTTAGAAACACGTTTCTTGCAAAAGCTGCGTTTGGATACTCCTGATTTAATGGGAGCATAGGGTGTAATGAGAAATGTCTTGCTCTAAAACAGAAACGGAGCTATGTAGCAGAATGATTGTCAAGCTGTGTACTCAACCTACAGAGTTAAACACATGTGTGAATGTCGCAGTTCAGAAGCAGTTTCTTTTGAGTATCTGGAAAGAGATATTTCCAATCATATACAGGCTCATAAGAATTAGCGGTAAGATCGCGTCTAAACCGCAGGAGAAACGTCTCTTTCAAACTGCTCTGCTGTGTGTTCGTTCACCTCAGGAAGTTGCATCTATGTTTAGATTCAGCCAGTTAGAGACACGTTTCCTCTAAAAGCTGCGTTTGGATATTCCTTAGTGAATGGCAGTATAGGGTGTAATGAGAAATATCGGGCTCTAAAACAACAAAGGAGCTATGTAGCAGAATTATTGTCAAGGTGTGTATCCAACTTACAGAGTTAACAGATATGTGAATTTATCAGTTCAGATTAGCTTTCTTTGGAGAATCTGGAAAGAGATATTTCCAGCCATATACAGGCTCATGGGAATTAGCGGTAAGATCGAGCCTAAACCACAGGAGAAACCTCTCTTTCAAACTGCTCTGCTGTGTGTTAGTTCACCTTAGGGAGTTGCATCTATGTTTAGATTCAGAGACTTAGAAACACGTTTCTTCCTAAAGCTGCGTTTGGATACTCCTGAGTGAATGGGGATATAGGGTGTAATGAGAAATATCTGGCTCTAACACAAAAAATGAGTTATGTAACAGAATGATAGTCAAGGTGTACATGTAACTTACAGAGTTAAACAGATGTGTGAATGCAGCAGTTCAGAAACACCTCTTTGGATAATACGGAAAGAGATATTTCCAGCCATGTACAGGCTCTTAAGAATTAGCTTTAAAATCGCATCTAAACCACACGAGAAACGTCTCTTTCAAACTGCTCTACTGTGTGTTCTTTCACCTTAGGGAGTTGCATCTATGTTTACATTCAGTGACTTAGAAACACGTTTCTTCCTAAAGGCTGTTTTTGGATATTCCTGAGTGAATGGGAGTATAGGATGTAATGAGATACATCTGGCTCTAAAACAATAACGGAGCTATGTAGCAGAATGATTGTCACGGTGTATATTCAACGTAGAGAATTAAACAGATATGTGAATGTGGCAGTTCAGAACACTTTGTTTCGAAAATCTGGAAAGAGATGTTTCCAGCAATAAACAGGCTCTTAAGAATTAGTGGTAAGATAGCGTCTAAAACACAGGAGAAACATCTCTTTCAAACTGCTCTGCTGTGTGTTCGTTCACCTTAGGACACTGCACCTATGTTTAGATTCAGCCAGTTAGAAACTCGTTTCTTCTAAAAGCTGCGTTTGGATATTCCTGAGTGAATGGGCGTGTAGGGTGTCATGAGAAATATCTGACTCTAAAACAAAAACGGAGCTATGTAGCAGAATGATTGTCAAGGTGTGTATTCAACGTACAGAGTGCAACAGACCTGTGAATGTAGCAGTTCAGAAATCCTTTCTTTCGAGAATCTGGAAAGAGATATTTTCAGGCATATACAGGGTCTTAAGAATTAGCGGAAAGATCGCGACTAAACAACAGGAGAAACGTCTCTTTCAAACTGCTGTCCTGTGTGTTCGTTCACCTTAGGAAGTTGCATCTATGTTTAGACTCAGAGAGTTAGAAAGACGTTTCTTCTAAAAGCTGCGTGTTGGTATTCCTCAGTGAATCGGAGTATAGGTTGTAATGAGAAATATCATGGGTCTAAAACAACAACAGAGAGGGGGACGATCCAAGATGGCCGTTTAGGAACAGCTCAGGATTGCAGCTCCCAGTGAAAGCTCAGAGGGTGAGTGGACGCCGTGTTTTTATTGCCCACAGACTAGGAAATTACCGGGCAGAGGTGCTCCACGGTCGCCAGCCCGGCTGTTTTGGCCGGGGCCGCTGCTTTGCCCCGCGCGGCTGCTTTGTCGGCGCCGCAAAGCCACGGTTCTCCATACAAAATACACCGGTCCGGGGGCCCTTTAGGCTGGCGATTGGAGCCACGGGAAGTTACCCATACGCTGGTTCAAAAAGGGGACTGAGCAGAGAACCAGGACAGTAGATTCCAGGGCAAAAAAAAAAAAAGAAAAAAAAGCGCCACAAACTTCAGTGCCGCTGTTTAAGCCAGCGCAGTGAGTGGCCGCAGAGGAAAAGAAACAGACCCCGGCGCCTCTTCAACAGGCGACTGGAACACCAACTTAAAAAAGGCTCTGAGGCAGGGAGCCAGGCGATCAGGCTCGGCTGGTCCCACCCCCACAAAAGAACAGCAACCAGAAACTCTGGATTGAGAGTTTCACAGCAAGCGAAGCTGAACCCGGGACAGTGCAGCTCTGTGGGGGAGGGGCGTCCGCCATTACCGAGGCAGCCTGCCGTTGCCAAGGCAACCAGCCACAGCAGAGACTCCGCCCCAACAGAGGCGGACCACCATCACCAAAGCAGTTCTAACTACACCCATATAAACAGGACTGCAGGGAACTTCACTTGGCAGCTGGGCGGAGCCCACAGCAGCTCAGCAAAGCTGCTATAGGGCGACAGTGACTAGGCTGCTTCCTTGCTGGGCTGGGCAGGTCTGAAAGAAAAAAAAAAAAGGCGGCGGCAACATAACAGAAACTCATAAATAAAGCCCTAAATCCCTGGGACAGAGCACCTGGGAACAAAAAGCAGTTTATGAGTACTGCTACAGCAGACCTAAAAGTACCTGCCCAGCAGCTCTGAATGAACAACAACAGAACTCGCAGCTCACCATTTGAGCTCCTATAAAGAAGAGACCTTCTTCTCAAGCAGCTCCCTGACCCCTATACATCCAAAAAGACACCTCATAAAAGAGAGATCAGATTGACACTAGGCAGGTATCCTTCTGGGACAAAGATAGCAGAAGAAGAAAACTGGTAACAACCCTTGCTGTTCAGCAGCTGCTGCGGGTGAACCCCAGGCAAGCAGGAACTGGAGTGAACCTCAGCAGACCTACAGCAGAGGGGCCAGAATGTCAGAAGGAAACCAAGAAACAGAAATAACCTCATCATCAACAAACAGACTGTCAATCTGAAAGATTTGAGACCCAATCTGAAAGCCAACAACCACAAAGTCGACAGGTGGATAAATCCTTAAAGATGGGAAGAAACCAGCGCAAAAAGGATGAAAACACCCGAAACCAGAACACCTCTCCTCCTAAAAGGGATCACAACTCCTCACCAGCAAGGAAACAAAGTTGGAGGGAGAACGAGTGTGATGAAATGACAGAATCAGACTTCAGAAGGTGGGTAGTAAGAAACTTCTGTGAACTTAAAGAACATGTTCTAACCAAATGCAAAGAAACTAAGAACGTTGAAAAAAGATTTGACGAAATGCTAACGAGAATGGAAAAATAGAAAGGAATATAAGTGAATTGATGGAGCTGAAAAACGCAACACAAGAACTTCGAGAAGCATGCACAAGTATCAACAGCCGAATTGACCAAGCAGAAGAAAGGATATCAGAGGTCGAAGATCAACTCAATGAAATAAAACGGGAAGGCAAGACTGGAGAAAAAAGGGTAAAAAGCAATGAACAAAGTCTCCAAGAAATGTGGGACTATGTGAAAAGACCTAATCTACGTCTGATAGGCGTACCCAAATGCGACGAAGAGAATGAATCCAAGCTGGAAAATACTCCTCAGGATATTATCCAGGAAAACTTCCCCAACCTAGCAAGGCAGGCAAACATTCAAGTCCAGGAAATACAGAGAACACCACAAAGATATTTGTCAAGAGGAGCAACCCCAAGGCACATAATCGTCAGATTCACCAGGGTCGAAATGAAGGAGAAAATACCAAGGGCAGCCAGAGAGAAAGGTCGGGTTACCCATAAAGGGAAGCCCATCAGACTCACAGCAGATCTCTCCGCAGAAACCCTACAAGCCAGAAGAGAATGGAGGCCAATATTCAACATCCTTAAAGAAAAGAATTTTCAACCCAGAATCTCCTATCCAGCCAAACTAAGCTTCATAAGTGAAGGAAAAATAAAATCCTTTGGGAACATGCAAGTACTCAGAGATTTCGTCACCACCAGGTCAGCTCTACAAGAGCTCCTGAAAGAGGCTCTACACATATAAAGGAACAACAAGCACCAGCTCAACTAAAGGGCAAAACACCCAGTTAGCACCAAAATGGCAGCATCAAATTCACACATAACAATATTAACCCTAAATGTAAATGGACTAAATGCCCCAATCAAAAGACACAGACTGGCAAATTGGATAAAAAGATAAAACCCATCGGTGTGCTGTATCCAGGAAACCCATCTCACATGCAAGGATACACAAAGGCTCAAAATAAAGGGATGGAGGAAGATTTACCAAGCAAATGGAGAGCAAAAAAAAGCAGGAGTTGCAATTCTCATCTCTGATAAATTAGACTTTAAAGCAACAAAGATCATAAGAGACAAACAGGGACATTACATAATGGTAAAAGGATCAATGCAACAAGAAGAGATAACGATCCTAAATATATATGCACCCAATACAGGAGCACCCAGACACATAAGGCAAGTTCTTGATGACTTACAAAGAGACATAGACTCCCACACAATAATAGTGGGAGACTTTAACACCCCATTGTCAACATTAGACAGAACAACCAGACAGAAAATTAACAAGGATATCCAGGACTTGAACTCAGTCCTGGACCAAGCAAACCTAATAGACATTTACAGAACACTCCACCCCAAAGCCACAGAATATACATTCTTCTCAGCACCACATCACACCTACTCTAAAATTGACCACATAATTGGGAGTAAATCACTCCTTAGCAAATACAAAATAATGGAAATCGTAACAAACAGTCTCTCAGACCACAGTGCAATCAAGTTAGAACTCAGAATTCAAAAACTAACTCAGAACCGCACAGCTTCATGGAAACTGAACAACTTGCTCTTGAATGTTGACTGGATAAACAATGAAATGAAGGCAGAAATAAAGATGTTCTTCGAAACCAATGAGAATGAAGACACAACATAACAGAATCTCTGGGACACATTTAAAGCAGTCTCTAGAGGAAAATATATAGCAATAAGTGCCCACATGAGAAGCAAGGAGAGATCAAAAATTGACACCCTATCGTCAAAACTGAAAGAGTTAGAGGAGCAAGATCAAAAAAACTCAAAGTCTAGCAGAAGACAAGAAATAGCTAAGACCAGAGCAGAACTGGAAGAGATAGAGACACAAAAAACCCTTCAAAAAATCAATAAATCCAGGAGCTGGTTTTTTGAAAAGATCAACACAATAGACCACTAGCCAGATAAATAAAAAAGAAAAGAGAGAATAACCAAATTGATGCAATAAAAAACGATAAAGGGGATATCACCACAGATTCCACAGAAATTCAAACCATCATCAGAGATTATTACAAACAACTCTATGCACACAAACTAATAAACCTGGAAGAAATGGATAAATTCCTGGACACATGCCTCCTGCCAAGCCTAAACCAGGAAGAAGCCGAAACCCTGAACAGACCCATAACAAGGTCTGAAGTTGAGGCAGCAATTAAGAGCTTACAACCCAAAAAAAGCCCAGGTCCAGATGGGTTCACAGCTGAATTCTACCAGACATACAAAGAGGAGCTGGCACCATTTCTTCTGAAACTATTGCAAACAATACAAAAAGAGGGAATTCTTCCCAAATCATTTTATGACACCAACATCATCCTGATTCCAAAACCCGGCAGAGACTCAACAAGAAAAGAAAACTTCAGGCCAATATCCATGATGAACATAGATGCAAAAATCTTCAATAAAATACTGACAAGCCGATTGCAACAGCACATCAAAAAGCTTATCCACCATGATCAAGTAGGCTTCATCCCGGGGATGCAAGGCTGGTTCAACATACGCAAGTCTATAAACGTAATTCACCACATAAACAGAACCAAAGACAAAAACCACATGATTATCTCAATTGATGCAGAGAAGGCCTTTGACAAAATTCAACAGCCCTTTATGCTAAAAACACTCAATAAGCTAGGTATCAATGGAACGTATCTCAAAATAATAAAAGCTATTTATGACAAACCAACAGCCAATATGATAATGAATGGGCAAAAACTGGAAGCATTCCCCTTGAAATGTGGCACCAGACAAGGATGCCCGCTCTCACCACTGCTATTCAATATAGTATTAGAAGTTCTAGCCAGAGCAATCAGGCAAGAAAAAGAAATAAAGGGCATTCA
>NW_022439589.1:0-9004 GCF_009761245.1 Sapajus apella
TAAATAAGCTGTGGGTGGCTGTGTTGATTCAGATTGTGTTATTTTTTAAAAGTCATATTATTGGTAGCAGCATGATATTATCCTAAATTCTGAGGATAATAATTTTTATGTTTTTTAAATTATTTTTTAGGGTATATGGAATATACCCTAAAAAAAAAATTAAAAAAAAACTTTTTAAAAATTGTTCCATTATATAATTTTACCTGTATTTGGAATCTTTAATCCTCATAGTGGGAGAAAATTAGTTATGGTCATTTCTGAGCAAATTCAGGCATTTTACATTTAAGCTTAGTTAATTAAGAATTGTTCTTTTTTCTTAGCCTGGCTCCTAGGCTTAGGGATGTACTTCATATCTCAGTCTCAGGGAGAGGTGTCTGCTCCCCAGACCTCTAGGTGGAAGTCTGTCACTGACACTTCTGCATCTGCGTCCCCAAACTTTATCTGGAGAATTCAATAATAGTCTCCCATACTTCTTTACATCTAATCCCCAGAGGAGGGTACAGGGATATCCCTTCTTGGAGACCATGACTGCTTTTCTCATTACTTCCTCTCCATTTCACCTCTTCCCCCAACTCAGCTTTATCTAGTTTGCGGTTTGGAAGAGTGGGAAAAAAACTGATTGAGCAATACACTGTTTGTTCAATTTTTGTATCTTATGTCTGGGTTGAGAACTCTTTATCTTAAAACTGATTGAGCCAATACACTGTTTGTTCAATTTTTGGATCTTATGTCTGGGTTGAGAACTCTTATCTTAAAACTCAAGAATTTGGCATACTTCTTCACTGACTCCACTGTGATAGCTTCCCTAAACAATGGATATCTTGCCTCTGTTTCCCCAAATGGTAATTGGAGGAGGAATCCAGAGAAAAGGGAGTGTGGGATGGGGATACCATAATTGGTGAAACCTCACATATTATCCCAGCTATAAGAGATAGAGGATGTGAGGAAGGCAAACCAAATATTGGCAGAGTTCACACCAGGGCATAAGACGAAGAGAAAGGAGAAAATTTTGGTTTTACATGTTTCCACATTGCTTAATTTGTTTTTACAATAAACATGTATTTTTTTGGAAATGAATTTAATTAGACTAAAGATTAGTGGTTAAGGCTGGGTGAAATGGCTCACATCTGTAATCTCAGCACTTTGGAAGGGTAAGACTGAAGAGTTGCTTGAGCCCAGGAGTTTGAGACCAGCCTGCATAGCATAGTGAGACCCCATCTCTACAATAAATTTAATAATTAGCCAGGCGTGGTGCTGCGCACCTGTAGTTTAAGTTCTGCACATGGTGTAGGCCGTATGTGTTGGAAATTGTGACTAGTAGGGCTACTCCTACTGCAGCTTCACATGCAGCAAATACTAGAAGAACAATAGGTATTAGGAACGCAAACCCAGTAGTTTGAGTTCTTTATACGTTTTGTGTGTTAACCCCTTTCCTGATGCATAGTTTGCCAATACTTCCATATTCTGGATTGTTTCCTCATTCCACTGATTGCTTCCTCTACTTCGCAGAAGTTTCTAATTTGAATGTCATTGCATTTGGCCCTTTTTGCTTTTGTTGCTTGTGCTTTTGATGTCTATTTGAAAATCCCTTGTCCTAATCAATTTCATGAAGCACTTATGCTGTTTTCTTTTTTAGCATTTCCTCTGTAACATGGCTAACTCCCCTCTGTTTCCTCCTAGATTTTACCTTGTGGGTTCAGAGGGGAGACTGCTGTTGCTAAGTCCTGCTGAGCATCATTTCTGGTGTGGGAGAGTTGACAAGCCGCCTGCTTCTTGACTATTCTTGACTCATCTCTGCAGAGCAGACACACCTCACCTCTTGGACATCACTGAAGAATGTTCTGGTAAGTAAATTTTTCAGAAATTAAAGCTTACTGCCCAGATAACCCAACTTTAGAAACCTGGAGCTGTTATGCCCATTAATCTTTTTTGTTTTTGTGATGGAGTCTTGCTCTTGTCACCCAGGCTGGAGTCCAGTGGCCCAGTCTGGGCTCACTGCAACCTCCGCCTCCTGGGTTCAAGCAATTCTCTTGTGCTAGCTTCCTGAGTAGCTGGGATTACAGGTGCCTGCCACCAAGCCCAGCTACATTTTATATTTTCAGTAAAATAGAGTTTCACCATGTTGGTCAGGCTGATCTTGAATTCTTGACCTCAAGTGATCCATCTGCCTTGGCGTCCCAAAGAGCTGGATCTTTGCTATGGTCAGGTCCAAGACAGGGCCCAGCCAAGTCTAGAGTGATGGCCAGGGTAGGGTCAAACCTATGGTAGGGCCAAGGCAGGGGCAGGACCAGGGTCATGCCAAGACCAAGACAAGGACAGGAAATGGCCAGCGTAGGCACAGGACAAGGGCAAGGATAGTGCAGATTCATGGCATGGCTGGGGTCCAGAGACAGGGCCATGGCCATAGCATCACCAGCAACTGGGCTGTGGCTAGGACAGAGACAGTGCCAGAGTCAGGGCCAGAGGAGTGCAAGGCCAGGGTAATGCTAGGCATTTCAGGGTCAGACAGGATCAGGACGAGGGAAGAACCAGGGTAAGGCCTCAAGCAGGGCAGGGCCAGGACCAGGATCTAGGTTAGTGCCAGGGCTGGGCCATAACAGAGGGGGAAGGCCAAGGAAGGGCCTGAGTAGGGTAAGGATCAGAACCATGGCCAGGGTTGTGACAAGATCGGGTCATGGCAGGGCATGGCCAGAGCTGGTTCATAGAGAAGTCACGGCCAATGCTAAGGTAGGGCCAGGGTTGAGACAGGGTCAGTGAATGTCAAGGGTGGGACCAGGGCCAGGGCACAGCCAAGGCAGGGTAGTTCAGGGCATTGGTACAACTGGGATGTTGCAGTGTCATTTCAGTGCCAAGACAGGACACAACAGGGAAAGACGACGGGTCGGGCCAGGGTAAGGACAAGCCAAGGCTGGGCCAGGTCAATTCAGGGACAGACTACCTCCAAGTCCAGTTCAGGACCATGGCAGGTCCAGGGCTATTGCAAGACAAAGTGTAGGACCAAAGTCAGGTCTGGGCTAGGGCCAGGTCCAGTGCAGGGCCTAGTCAAAGCTAAGTTAAGGCCCAAGGTAGGGCTAAGTCAGGATCTAAGCCAGAGTAGGCCAAGGGCAGGGCTAGGGCAGGGTGAAGATACAGCCAGGGCATGGCAGGGAAGGGTGGTTTAAGACAAGGGCTATACCATGACAGAGCAGGACCAGGGTCATGGCAGAGTCAGGGCAGGTCCTTGGCAGGGCCGGGGACAAGGGAAGGGTCACGGTCAGGCCTGAATAAGAGCAGGGTTACAGTCAGGGATATGGCAGGGACAGGGCAGGGCCATGGTAGGGAAGATCTAGAGCCAGGCCATACAGAGAGTAGAGAAAAAGCCAAGGTAAGGTTAGGTCAGGTACAGGGAGGGACCAGGTCCAGGGCTCAGCCAGGGTAGGATAGGCCAGGGCAATGACACTACTGGGCCATGGCAGGGCCAGGTCAGTCCTGGGAGAGAGCAGAACAGGCAAGGCCGTGGTGGAGACAGGTCAGGGAAGGGCCAAGGAAAGGACAGGACAAATCAGGCCCACGACATGTCCAAGTACAGGTCGCAGCTAGAACATGACCAGGACCATTAACATTGGCAAGCCTGGGGTCATGTCAGGACAAAGGGCAGGGTCATAGTGGAGGCATGGCCAGCCCAGGTCCAGGGAAGGGGTAGGGTATGCTAGGGTCAGTGTAGTACAGGGACAAGGAAAAGACAGGGCAGATAGGGGTAAGGGCAAGGCCAGGACCATGGCAGAGCAGGGACAGGGAAAGCCAAGGACAAGGGCAAGGCCAGAGAAGGGCCAGAGAAAAAGCAAGGCAGGGAGGGTCAGAGGCAAGAACGGCCAGTTCAGAACCTGAGTCAGGGGAAGACAAAGGCAAGGCCAGGACAGAGCAAGAACAGGATAGGGAGTGACATAGCAAGCCAGGGTAGGGCAAGGGCAAGGTTAGGGACAAGATAGGACTAAAATAGCACAGGACCAAGACAGGTCTAGTGCCAGGGCAGAAGCAGAGAATGACAGGGCCAGGTTGGGTGAGTTCAATGGCATGGGCAGTGTCAGCACCATGCTATGGGCAGGGTAGGTAAATGCAGAGCCAGGGAGGGGCCAGGGTCAAAGCAGACATAGGTTGGGTCCAGTGCCAAGGCAAAGCAATTGCAGGGCTGTGAGTATGTTGCCAGGGCCAGTTTAGGGCCAGGTCAAGTTTGGGTCAGGGACAGAGCCAGAGCAGGGAAGGTCCAGTCAGGGTCCAGGGCAAGCGCAGAGCCAGGACAGAACCAGGACCAGAAGAAACCAAAGGTAGGGACAGGGTAGGGTAGGGCTAGGGCAGAGTAGGACTAAGGTAGCACAGGGCCTGGCCAAAAGCAGCATAGCAGGGGAAGGATGAGGATCAGGGCAAGGGCAAACACTGGGCCAGGGTATGGTGTGGCCAGTACAGGGCCAGGATAGAGAATGACAGGAGGATGGCTGGAGGAGTGGGTAGGATCAGGACCATGGCCAAGTGAGGGCCATGACAGATCCAGGGCTGGGTCAGGATCCTCGTATTGGCAATGCAGGGCAAGGAAAATTGCAGTGCCCAGTCAAGACTGTGCCAGGGCAGGACCAGATCTGGGGCAGGACTAGAACTGTGGCAGGGCCAGAGCCAGGGCAGGCAGAGGGCTGGGTCACGGCCAGGAAAATATCAGGGGCAGGGTAACAGCCAGGGACATGACAGAACGAAGGTGAGGGCCAGGACTGAGCAGAAATAGGGCAGGACCAGAGCCAGGCAGGAACATGGCAGGGCCAGGGCTTGAGACAGGGCAGATTCAGGACCAGCACAAGGCAGGGAAGGGATAGGGTAGTGCAGAGCAAAGGCAGGATAGTGCCAGTGTAGAGCAAGGGTGCAGCAAGAGGATGGCAGAGTAGGGGCACAGAAGGCCATGTTGAGGACATGGACCAGGCAGGGCCCACAACAAGGCAGGGCCAGAAAGGGGCCAGGACAAGGGCAAGGCCACTGAAGGGCCAAGGAAAAGGCAGGGCCACAGAGGAGCCAAGGCAAGGACAGGGCCATGTGAGATCCAGAGTCAAGGTCAGGGCAAGGCAAAGGGAAGTGGGGAGGGCCACAGCAGGCCAGAGTAGGGCCAGGGCAAGGTCAAAGCTAAGGCAGGACTAGGATAGCACAGAGTTAAGGCAGGGCCAGTGAAGGGCAAAGCCACGGCATCACCAGGGCAGAACAAGGGCATGGTCCGGTCCATGGCTTGAACAGGGCAGGGTCAGTGCCATGCCATAGCCAGGGCAGGTCCAGGGACAAGGTGGGACCAAGATAGACCAGGGCCAAGGCAGGCATAAGGTGGATCCAGTGACAAGGCATGACTGCAACAAAGACAGGGCCAGTCCATGTCCAGGTCCAGGGAAGGTCCAGAGCAAGGAGAGAGCCAGGGAAGAACCAGGAAAAGACAAAGGCAGGCCCAGGGCAGGGTATGGCAAGTGTAGGACAAGAGCAAAGCAGGACTAAGGTAGCACACGGCCTGGCCAGAAGCAGGGGAGGGCCATTGCAGGGGAGGACTAGGAGTAGGGCCAGGGAAAACACTGGGCTCAGGACATGGCAGGGCCAGGGCATAGGAGGGCAGTGCAGGGCCAGGACTATATCACGGACACAGTTGGCCTGGGGTCGTCATCCCATGCAGGGTCAGGGAAAGTCTGATAAGAAGGCAGGGCCAGGGCCAAGACAGAGCCAGGGGAGAGCAGGACCATTACAGGGTGAAGGCAAGGTCAGAGCTTGCAGGGGCAGGGCCATGGCAGATCACGTTCAGGATAAGGGTAGGGCCAGGACCTGGAATATCATAGGACCACGGCCAGCACAGGGCGAGGCAGGGAAGTACCAGAACCACACCATAGGGCAGGGCAAGTCCCAAGGCAGGACCAGGTAGTACCAGGGCACAATGACAGCTGTGAGTGCAAGGACTGAGGAAGGATCAGGGAAGAGCCATAGCTGAGTCAGGGTCTGACTGAAGACGTGAACAGGGAGGGGTCAGGATCAGGACAGGTCCAGGGCACAACCAGGGTAGGGATAGGCAGGGTAATGGGAGGACCAGGCCATGGCAGGGCCAAGTCACCATTGGGACAGGGCAGGACAAGACCGGGTTCACACAGGATAAAGGCAAGGCAAGTCCATTGCAGGGCTAGGGTCAGACCAGAACCAGAGAAGTGCTGGGGCAGGGCCAGCGCTGGGACCAGGACCAGGAAAGTGCAGTGTCAGGAGCAAGACAAAGAAAGATCATCAGGGTCAGAGCCTGGGCCATGGCAGGACAAGCAACAGGGCTAGGGCCAGAGAGTGATAGGGCCAGAGTCAGGGCAAGGGCTAGAACTTTATGTACTGGGTTAGGGCCCAGGCAAATCAGGGACAGGGCCAGGCCAGTGTCATGATAAGGCTTTAAGCAGGTCAGGGCCAGGGCAGGATTAGTGCCATGGCCAGGTCTAGAACAAGGCTGGGGCAGGACCATGACAAGGTCAGGACCATGGCAGGACCAGGGGTAGGAGTAGGGGCCAGTGATCAAGGTCAGGGCTGGGCCAGGTTTGTGCTAGGCTCAGGGTGAGGGCCAAGGTAGGGCAGGATCAGGTCAAAAGGGCAAAACCAGGACCAGGGTGAGGTCAGGGCCAGGGTAGAACTAGGATTGTGCACGGTCAGAACCAGGCTGGAAGCAATGCATGGTCAGGGTCCAAGACATTGTGGCCAAGTCTAGGCCAGGGCCAGGGTCACAGCAAATGCAGAGCCAAGGAGAAGGCAGGAACATGGAGGGTCCAGAGGAGGGCAAAATCAAGGCAGAACCAGACCAGCAAGAAGGAAAAGCAGGGACAGTGAAGTGCTAGGCCAGGTTAGGGCCAGGTCTAAAACAGGGCAGGGCTAGGATAGTACAAGGTATAGCAAAAAGCAGGGCAGGGGTCATAGCTGGGGTACGACTAGGAACAGGGCCAGTGTATTTTGGGGCCATTACAGGCCCATGACAGAGGATGACAGTGCAAGACCAGGGCAAGGAAGAAGGCAGGGTCAGGGCCAAGGCTGTGCCAAGGCAGAGATTGCCAGTGTAGGGTCAGTTCAGGGTGAGGGCAAACCAGGGAATGAAAGGGCAGGGAAGGTCCAGAACAGGCCCATGGTCCAGGGTCAGGGCCTGGAAAAGGGAAGGGCTAGGGCCAGGGATATGGCAGGACCAAATCAGGGCAGGACAAAAGTCAAGGCAGGGTCAGGGAAGGTCCAGAAAGGGGATAAGGAGGGGCAGGGCCAGGGCACAAATCGTGCAGGGTAAGATAGGGCAATGGCGTGACTGGTTCATGGCAGGAACAATACAGCATAGCAGAGGGCCAAGGAAAGGCAGGAAAGGGTCAGGGAAACATCAGAGCCATGGCAGTGCCAGCGCCAGAAGCAGGGCAAGGCCAGAGCCAGGGCAGGTCCAGGACCAAGAGGGTCAGGAACATGGCAAGACAAGTGGCAGGGTGAGGGCCGTGGTAAGGTCAGGGCCAGGGTACTGGGTAATGCTGTGCCCACTCATGGTTCAGCCAGGGCCTAACCAGGACTGGGGGAGCCTGGACAGGACCTGGACTCGGTCATGGTCAGGGAGAAACGAGAGGCAGGGTCTAACCAGTGTCATCACAGGACCACGACCAGGACCAGGATAAAGTCATAAGCAGGGAAGAACGAGGGCCAGGGCAGGGACAGTGCAGGGCCAGGACTTGGCACAGGTCAAGGTCAGGACCAGCCCAAAGCCAGGGAAGGGAAGGGCAGGGCTAGGATAGCACAGAGCCAAGACAGGGTAGGGCTGGTACCAGAGCAGGACCAAGAAAGGGCCAGGCTGTGACAGTACAGGCACATGGAAGCCCAGAGTTGTGATATGGACAGAGCAGGGCCCACAAAAAGACGGTGCCAGAAAGGGGCCAGGACAAGGGCAAGACCAGAGAAGGGTCAGGGGTCAAGGCAAGAGGAGGGCTAGGTCAGAACCAGAGCCAGCACAGGCTAAAGGCAGGGCTAGAGCCAGGCAAGATCAGGGTAAGGGCAAAGCAAGGTTAGTGCCAAGGCAGGACTCGGATACATAGGGCTAAGGCAGGCCAGGGAAGGGTAGGGCCAGGGTATTGCCAAGGCAGAATGAGGGCAGGGCATGTTCAAATCCATGGAATGGACAGGGCATGGTCAGCAACATGTCATAGCCAGGACAGGTCCAAGTCCAATCCCAGGCCAAGAGGTGCCAGGGCCAAGCAAACATAGGATGGGTCCAGTGCCAAGGCACAGCCAGTGGTGGCCAGGGAATTGCCAGGGCCACCGTAGGGCCAGACCAAGGCTGGGTCAGGGATAGAGCCAGACAAAGGGCAGTGCCAGGAAGGTTCCAGGGTAAGAGCAGGCCCAGGACAAGACCAGGACAAGGCAAAGGTAGAGCCTGGACAGGACACGGCCTGTGTAGGGTTAGGCCAGAGCAGGACTAATTAGCACAGGACATGGCTAAAGGCAGGGGAGGGCCATAGCAGTGGCAGGACTAGGAACAGGGTTAGGCCAAGCACAGGACACAGTGTGTGGCAGGGACAGGTTAGAGGAGGTCAGGGACAGGACCAGGTAATGGACAGATTAGTCGTGGGGTCAACTTAGAGCAAGGCCATGGAAAGTTCAAGGAGAAGGCATGGCCAGGGCTGAGGCAGAGCCAGGCTAGAATAGGACCAGTGCAAGACCAATGCAAGGTGAAGGTGAGGGCAGAGCACCAAAGGGGGCAGGGCTATGGTGGGTTAGTGCCTGTGCAATGTTAGGGCCAAGCCCAGGAATATTGCAGGACCATGGCCAGGGCAGAACCAGAGCCAGGCCACAGAGAGGGCAGAGGAAGTGCCAAGGCAGTGCCAGGTAGTTCCAGAGTTGAATGACAGTGAATCCTAAGTGCTAAGGCTGAGGCAGGGTCAGGGAAACTCCAGGGCTGAGTCAGGGTTACATCAAAGACAAGGCCAAGGAAGGACCAAGGATATTCAGGGACAGGGCACAACTGAGG
>NW_022439590.1:0-6235 GCF_009761245.1 Sapajus apella
TTACATACTGTTGATGGGAGTGTAATTTAGTACAGCTATGAAGGTAAGCAGTATAGAGAGTTCTCAAACAACTAAAAATGAACTACCATACGATCCAGAAATCCCACTCCTGGGTATTTCTCCAAAGAAAAGGGAATCGGTATATCAAAGGGAGACCTGCAACCCCAGGTTTATTGCAGCACTGTTCACAATAGCTAGAATATCGAGCCAACCTCTGTGTCCGTCAACAGACGAATGGCAAAGAAAATGTGGTATGTATACTCAAGGGAATTCCGTTCAGTCATAAGAGAGAATAAAAATCTTTTCATTTGCAGCAACATGGATGAAACTGGAGGCCATCAAAGTAAGAGAAATAAGGCAGACCCTGACAAGTAACACATGTTCTCGCTCATATGTTGGAGCCAAAAAATGCTGACCTCATGAAGGTAGAGTGTAGAATGATGGTTACTAGAAGCTGGGATGGGTTTATGTGTGTTGGAGAGGATAAAGATAGGTTAGTCAACGGTTGCAAACGTTAGTTAGAAGAAATAAATACCTGTGTTCGATAGCACACTAGGGTGACTGTAATTAACAATATGTATTTCAAAATAGCTAGAAGATTTGAAATGTTCCCGACAAAAATACATGATAAATATTTGAGGTGATGAATATCCTAAATACCTGATCAATAACCTGATTTGATCATTACACATTCCATGAATGTATCAAGGTATCACATGTATGCCATAAAAATATACAAATATTATTGGCAAATAAATTACAAAGAATTATGTATAATAACCAACAAAAATAAAAGATGAAGGAAAAGTAATCCTTTAAATCATGCAGGGGAATCTTCCAGTGAGTTCCTTCAATGAACAGGAACGGCCTTTCCCTCATGCCTTTTAAAGCGTCAGCATCTTGCTAAGCTAAGTGGAAGTTTTGTATGTAAACACAGCACTGATTTGAATAATGTATTACCTTAAACGAAAACCAAACATTTCATAGTGATTGATTCAAATGCTGGAAAAAAAAAAAAAGAAACAGCAATGAGGCATTTTTGAGATACATTTCCTATTTTCTTATCTGATAAGATTTGCAAGAGTATTATCAGTGATCTCTACTTTTTTCTTCACCGAATAGACTAATGTTAGAACCTAACCCAGGAGTAAGCTGTGACTCCATTGCATTCTCCATTAAGAAGCAATAAAATTTACCCAGGCCAAGGAGTCCAAGGCAGAAACTGGACACTGCTAGATACTTCAGGACAAGGCAGCAGCTGCCTCGAGTCAGCAGATAGCTAATAAAGAGGCAGGCACATCCAGGTTGGTAGACAGGTTTCAGACACAAATAACAGTGGGTAGGAAAGTACAGCTACTGGGATTTCAGGCTTAAAAACAGATTCCAGAGATGAAGAGATGAGCAAAGAAAGGGAGAAGAAAACATGGAAGAAAGACTAATAAATGGTATTACAATGTGATCAGAGTGTAGAAGTCACTTGATTTCTGATATATTGGATCAGTCTCAGGTTACATGCCAATTAAGTACAATTAGCATTTTAGCCATTTCGATGCTTCAGATACCCAAATATTTTATTCCATAATCAAATTTTCTTTTTTTCTGTTTGTCTTAACATTGTTTGGCCATGATAAACATGTATTTATATTGGAGGAATCAAAGATGTCTTTTTTTTCTTTTTTTTAGACAGAGTTTCGCTCTTGTTACCCGGGCTGGAGTGCAATGGCGCGATCTCGGCTCACCGCAACCTCCGCCTCCTGGGGTCAGGCAATTCTCCTGCCTCAGCCTCCCGAGTAGCTGGGATTACAGGCGCGCGCCACCATGCCCAGCTAATTTTTTGTATTTTCAGTAGAGACGGGGTTTCACCATGTTGACCAGGATGGTCTCGGTCTCTTGACCTCGTGATCCACCCGCCTCGGCCTCCCAAAGTGCTGGGATTACAGGTGTGAGCCACCGCGCCCGGCCTGATGTCTTATATATTTAAAAATAACTTTGTATAGTACAGCTCTTGTTAGGGTATTAACACATTTGATTGAAGAATTTTCTTTGCTCTTAGATGACACTAAGAGAAAAAATACTGCAAAACTATAAAAAATTATGGTGCAAGTAAAATAGCAATATTAACTTTTTGCTGTTAGTATGCCAGGGATACTTAAAATTTGTTGTCGATTGACTACCGCAGAGAACAGACTCAGATGGAAATGAGTGTGAAGGACGTTTCTTAGGGAGTGGACTTGGGCTCAGCACTTGGGGTGTGGGGAAAGGAATGAATTAGGGTTGGGCAGAGGAAGAATTGGGGCTGTGATGCATCACCACAGGGATGCAGCTGACTCCAAAGGGAGCCCTGAAGCTTGGGTAGCCCTGCAGAGTTGCTCCTCTTTGGGGAGAGGAGCTGGTGGTTTATCCCCAGTACTTGGGTAGGGATTCACTGGAGAAGAGGTAATCTCTTTCAGCGAGGTCATACCCAGCTCGGGGTGTATGTCCTTGAGTCTTGAAGGGAATAGGGCAGAGAGATCTGGGCACTGCAGCATTCATGACAATTCCTCCATATTTCTGTGGCCGTTTTGTCTCATATAATTTCTCAGGGTGGCTCCTTTAGGACTCTGATGGGACTTTCTCTTTGGAGAAACTTGTAAGGTTATAAGGGAAAAAGGTTAGTAGGACAAATTGCAGCCCCAGCTGCTACTGGGGAGGCAAAGCTCTAGGCTAAACTCTCTGATTCATTCTAGAGCCCTTCACCTTAGTTCTTACAATGGTAGAAGGATGCTAACTTTGTGGGTAGCCCACAACTTCCTTCCTGTGGGGACCAAGTTCATGTTTACTTTTCTTAGGCTATGGCTATGACAATTATGGGTTTATGATTAAAATTAGATGATGGAATACTAATGTGTGCCAACCACCTTGGAGTTAAGCTGATTGCTCACTTCTCCAATGTGGAATAGCAGCTTTCCTCCTGATGACTAGGCCATGTACCTTTTCCAGGTTGGCAATTATCACTACTCTGTTTGTTGTTGTTGTTGTTGGCCCTGGACACAGGGTGCACAAAATGTTGAAGGGGCAGCTGTATTTTCTATCTGCTGGTGGGAGAATTCTCTACACCTGTGGTGCCCAGAATTGTGGAAATGGGAAGCACGCATTCCAGAAGTGGGTTACAGGGGATGATAGTAACAGGAGCCATTGTGGCTTCCATGCCTTCATTCTGAGACCCGTATATTTTTTTCTTCGGGGGATAGTGCATCAAATAATGGTCATTGACTTAGCATGCACATTGTATACTGGAGGATGGGACCCCATTGTTAATTTCTAATAATGTTTAGAAATTTTACAAATGTTTCTAAACATTACTAGAAATTAATGTCAATGCCACTCAGAGTTTGTGAACACTGCTACATATCGTCTAATGGAAGAACGCTAGGAAAAACTCCCGGAGCAGAAACACCTTAAACAGAACTTGCCATTGTGTATCACAGACTCTGCTAATGATGCAGCCTCCCAGTACAAACAATACATATGACTTGTCCTCAGCTTTTCAATCTGGGTTTGCTCTAGAGTAGAATTAGAATTTAAAACACCGTGTCAGCCAACTCAGCGAAGTTCAATTGTGAGTAGAATTTCTGCTTCTGAATTCTTATAGTTTAAATGATGGCCTGTGTGTTGTAAGCTCCAGAAACCTCTTTGAAAATGTGTGAGCAAAAAAATGTTTCTCTAATAGCTGTTGAAAGAATGCAGTCTCACTAAAGGGAATTAGACTAGGGGATATAGATTCAATTTCATTCACTTTGATTTAAAGTAAAATATGGCAAGACTTTGATACATTTATGAACCCAAACTGACCAGAATCCTCAACTTAATTTTTGCTGTTGTTGCTGCTATACTCATATTTCATGAGAAGGAGACAAAGAGTAGAAACTAGTTCACACTCAAGGTTTAAGTCCCTCCAAAAATCACCTTCCAGGGATGCATGAATCCTGTGCAGATTCAATCCAGTGTTCACATCCCATATTAACAACCCCTATGCAGAGGCAATGATGTTTAAAATAATGACTCAGAAATATTATAAAATGTAAAATGATCAAAGGAAGATTCAGTAATGTTCTGGAGACTGTGCCTATTTAGGAAAGAGAATTTGGCTATGTACTTAGAAAATCACACACACATAACTGAAGAGACTGACAAGTGTTCCAAATTCACTCAGAGTTAATGCAATAATCAATTTTCAAATCATTCTACTCACCCATGGTCTTACTCTGCTTGATTTAACCCATACCTCACTTGGTGGCATCTATGTCCTCAGTAGTTTAGGCAATTTTTTCTCAAAGCCCCATGTCATCAGCAGTGCAAGGTTAGAGGTGTCCTGGTTCACACATGTGTGTGTCTTTCCACATGTCAGACTTCTATTGAAGAAGAACTCATCCTAATTCTCTCAGCTCTTCAGAGAATTTCTAATCACAAAAGCCATGAGCTACATGGAGTTCCCAAGGAGACAGTTCTCCTTAGCACTTCCCATTCACTCCGTAGTCAGAGCCACGGGCAACACAGCCTCAATCCGTTCCACAAGTCAGTCTATATTGCATATCATACATAATAGTATATTTAACCCATATATAAATATTACAGGTTAAATATTCCACAACAAACAAGGTAGCACTTACCATCAAGAGGAGAACGAGGTAGGAGAAAGGGTAAATGAGCAAGTCCCAGTGGGAGCGAAGAAGACAAAAGGATTCCTGGTCTTGTCCATTGGTCTCCCAAGGAGGAGTCTTTGATGTGGAAGAGCCTTTAGAAGGGCATGCTAAGTGCTTATCATGGCTGACTGCAAAACTGGTTAATTAAGGCAGCTGTTTGGAGAGGCTGAAGGTCTGCCTTTATATATATACATATAGTCACAGAGTCCTCTGGTGAGAACCTACAGTGGAAGAGTGTGCTTGTTATGTCCTTACCTGGTTGGATGCAGTCTTCCCATTTTTATTTGTTTGTTAAGCAAAATATCCTTGTTGGCAAAGTCCCATATAAAATATAAAATGCAGTATTTTTCTAAGATGGAGTTTAATGAAGGGTTGCTCTATACACCCCAATTTCCTAGTTTTGAGGTATTTCTGGATTTACTTCCTCAGAGTGTCCTCTCCTAGTCCTGGGGGACTTTTCAATTTCTGCTGCTACCTGGTTGCCAAATATTACTTCCTTCTAGAATTCATTAAGAGAGTATAATCCAGCAAAAATATAAAGATTTTTGTGGGTTTGGAAAGAAAAATCATATCACACAAGGAGTCAATGGAAATCTTCTTGGCCCAGTGTAATCTCCACCCTTCCTCTTGTGGCCATTCTTCATCCAAAACGTTCTGGGCCTCTGGTGAAGTGTCTGTCCCCACAGAGTACAGTCCCTAGGTCTTAGAAGGGAGTGATTCCCTGAAGCTGATGATAATTTTTAGCTATCTCTTGGTCTCCGCTCCCTCTGTCCTGTTGAATTCTAATGAATAATATTCACATCACATTAAAGGTTTATTTCTTATGAAATTGTTCTAAATTGCCATCTTGTCTCCCAGTCCTTGAAGAATCAATAGCCCTTGATCTTGCAGATCCAACAGTCTTAATTCAGTTCAGCTGCCACAGTTGATAGATGAGGAAACTAAAGCTCAGAGAAGGGAAGTGATTTACCGAAAAATACTGGGGCTATTTGGAAGCAGAGCTGAAGGCATAATTCTGGTCTTCCTCCTCCTAGGCCAACGCCCCTATCTACTTGTGTCATTTTTTTTGCTTCATTCCAGATTGGCAAGATTGTAATGATGAAAGATGACAGGGTTGCTTATGCACCTTGTATTCTTGTCTATTATAACTATAAACCTGAGTATATGTTTCCCAGAATAGTTAATCATCTAGTAGAAGAAGATAGTGTGATTTCTTGTCCTGTAAATCATGACAAAACACCTCCAGTACCTTCTCTTAATGTTTGCCATATTGTTTTTCAGGCTACAAGGAATTGGTCTCAGTGTAATTGTGTATAAATACTACCCGTTGGTCTCTCCTTACTAGTACATGCTGACTAACATTACGAGGTAATAATTGGTTATACCGTATTAGGAGAATAACAGTTTATAACAATATTACTGGCAATAAACTTCGTGCTTTCTTTTCCTATTCAGTGAAGCAAATGTTTGGCTTTATGGCTACACAGACAGTTTTTCTTTCATAGCTAAGTTTATTTTGTCATAAGGCAATCAGGTGGTACAAAAGTATTAAC
>NW_022439590.1:6245-8997 GCF_009761245.1 Sapajus apella
TTCTCCATGTTGCTCAAGTTATCAGGCTGGTCTTGAACTCCTGACCTAAGGTTATCTGCCCACCTCGGCCTCCCAAAGTGCTGGGATTACAGGTGTGAGCCACCGCACCCAGCCCTCACCACTCCCTTTTGTATCCCCCAACTCACACCTTGCCCATGCCACTCATGCATACCCCCTGCCTTTCCCCATGGTCATTTGTGAGTCCTGCACGAAATGGCCTTCAGTCCAGAGACCAGACATCAGACAGCAATCTGGAACTCTTCCTTGATGGGAGGTGAGACCTCCAGAAGAGGAAAATGCCTGCTATGGAGCCTGCAGGCTGAACACAGTGACTCTCCAGGCAAACAGCTGGAACCGAACTGAGTAAAATCTCCAGCCAGAAAGAAAACTTCCCAATCAATTCTTCCCTGGCCCTATTTTACAGATGGGAACATTAAGGCTCAGAGGAGAGAAGACAAAGCAGGCATTGGAACCATAGTCTCCTGGCTCCAAAGCCAAGTCCTGTCCACCCAGCCAGGGTCCACCCTTCCTTCTATAAATGTTTATAACAGTATGTGCTGGGCACTCTTGTTAGGCCCTTTTACACATATCACTCTGTCTGCTTTTCCCATTCGTTTGACAAGTGTTTATTGAGCTCCAACTGTGTGCAGGAGCTGGACTCGATACTAGGGACATCTTGGTAAAAAACTCAGGCAAAGTCTACCCACCTGGGGTTCTAACAAGACAAAGAGAGGGTTGGCACCATGGGCAAGGCTGTGAAGGCAATGAATGAAATGGTGGGGTCAGACAGGAAGGGTGGTCAGGGATGCTCTCTGCATGGAAGGGGCATCGTCTTGGCTTTGAGACCCAAATGCCAAAATACCTGTGAGCAGCAGGCCATGCCCACTCAGTAACAGAGCTAAGCCACACCTCGCCATAGATGCCAAACCAAACACCAGATCAGGCCAGCAATGAGGGACAAAGACAACGGCCTGCAAGGGTCTTGCCACCCGAGCTCACAAGGGGATTTTTGTTATGTTTCCTTTATTATTATTATTATTATTATTATTATTATGGTGGGGTTGGGGGTCCTTAGTGCACAAGAAACACTCTAGGAACCATAAGTCAAGATCGAGGCTGCAATTCCTGCTCTGCCCTTGCTGTGTGACCTCGGGCTGCTATCTACACCTCTCAGAGCCTCAGCTTCCTTCCCCTTCTGTAAAATGGAGAGTCTAGTAATACCACCTGGCAAGGTGGTTCAGGGAAGTCAGTGAGCTCCTTCGTGTAAGGAGCTGATCTCTGCACATGGCCCCAGGTCACAGATTTGTAATGGGGCTTGAAATTACTGATAAGTGGCCAGGCATGTTGGCTCACACCCTTAATCCCAGCACTGTGGTAGGCCAAGGCAGGTGGAATACCTGAGGTCAGGAGTTTAAGATTAGCCTGGCCAACGTGGTGAAACCCCATCACTACTAAAAAGACAAAAATTAGTTGGGCATGGGGGTATGTCCCAGCTACTTGGGAGGCTGAGGCAGAGGAATCACTGGAACTTGAGAGATGGAGGTTGCAGTGAGCTTAGATCATGCCACTGCACTCCAGCCTGAGCAACAAGACTGAAACGTTCTCTCAAAAGAGCAAGCAAGCAATTACTGATAACCTTACAGATTGTCAGAGGTACACAAGGGACTCAGAGGGGGACCACACCCATCCTTCCACACACAGAGAGAAGAGCAACCTACCTACCCAAGACCAGACAGCCACCGGCTGTCAGCAGCTGCATCACCCCAGCCTCTCCATTATGGCCCAGGGCTTCTGACCCGCCCTGGAAGGGCCCTTGAGCCTCCCGCTACCACCTCCTCTCTGTTCCTCAGTTTAGCTCTTCTCTGTGGGCCCTGGTTATGGCCAAAGGCTAGGG
This sequence comes from Sapajus apella, assembly GCF_009761245.1. Lineage (NCBI taxonomy): Eukaryota > Metazoa > Chordata > Mammalia > Primates > Cebidae > Sapajus > Sapajus apella. The sequence goes on from NW_022439590.1 coordinate 8,140, forward strand.
ATCTTATGAGTTTGAGGCAGCCTGATCATCTGTCTGTGCTTTCACCCAGAGCCAGAGCACCAGGCCCCATGCATATCAGCTGTGATTCTCTACCGGTTCAAAACCACCTAAAGGCTGGCTGGTTGTGCATGTGGAAAAGGGGGTGCTGTTCTTCCCCCAGGTTGACAACATGATAGATTAAAAAGTACATGGGAGGCTGGGTGCAGTGGCTCAGGCCTGTAATTTCAGCACTTTGGGAGGCTGAGGCTGGTGGATCACCTGAGGTAGGAGCTCAAAACCAGCCTGACCAACACGGTGAAACCCCATCTACTATACATACAAAAATTAGCTGGGCATGGTGGCATTTGCCTGTAATCCCAGCTACTCGGGAGGCTGAGGTGAGAGAATCACTTGAACCCAGGAAGCAGAGGTTGCAGTGAGCCGAGATCACACCACTCCACTGCAGCCTGGGTGACAGAGTGAGACTTTGTCTCAAAAAAAAAAAAAAAAGAAAAGTGCATGGGCTCTGGAGGCAGAGAGACGGAATTGAATCCCAGCTTTTACTTCTCAGCTGTGTGCCCTTGGAAAAGTGCACTTCTCTGAGCTTCAGTTTTCTCATCTGTGAAATGGGAACAACATTTGGCTTGCCAGCGGTCTTAGGATGACTGGGAAGTGTCTGGCACGTAATAGGTGCTCAACGTGTGTGCTTTCCCATGGCCATCTAAGAGTCCTCAGGGCTGCCCTCCTGCCCTTCCCCCACAACTCCTGTGCCTGCCTCTTAAATGGGTACTCAGTGTGATAAGAAGGCACAGGTGAGGGAGCCAGGCTGGATCCACACCCACCCACGCCCATTGTTAGGAAAACAAGCTTTTAATGCCT
>NW_022439591.1:0-2261 GCF_009761245.1 Sapajus apella
CAGAAATGCTTTCCTTTTAGAATCTGGAAACAGATATTTCCATCCATATACAGGCATATGAGAACTAGCAGTAAGACTGCCTTTAAAACACAGGAGAGACGTCGAGTTCAAACTTCTTTGCTTTGTGTTCGCTCACCTAAGGAAGTTGCATCTGTGTTTCGATTCAGCGAGTTACAAACACGTTTCATCTAAAATCTGCGTTTGGATATTCCAGAGTGACTGATACTATAGGCTGTAATGAGAAATCTATTGATCTAAACCAAAAACGCAGCTATATAGCAGAATGGTTGTTAAGCTGTAGATTCAACTCAAAGAGTTAAACTGATGTGTGTGTGCAGCAGTTGAGAAATCCTTTCTTTGGAGAATCTGGAAACAGATATTTTCAGTCATATGCAGGCATAGGAGTACAAGCAGTAAAGACTACGTTTAAAACACAGGAGAAACGTCTAGTTCAAACTGCTCTGCTTCGTGTTCGTTCACGTTAGGAAGTTGCATCTATGTTTAGATTCAGCAAGTTAGAAACGCGTTTCTTCTAAAAGCTGCGTTTGGATATTCCAGAGTGAATGGGGCTATAGGCTGTATTGAGAAATATCTTGCTCTAAAACAGAAACGGAGATATCTAGCATAATGGTTGTTAAGCTGAAGAATCAACTTACAGAGTTAAAGTAATCTGTGTGTGCAGCAGTTCAGAAATCCTTTCTTTGGAGATCTGGAAACAGATATTTCCAGCCATTTACAGCCATATAAGAACTTGCAGTAAGACTGCATTTAAAACACAGGAGAAACGTCTACTTCAAACGGCTCTGCTTTGTGTTCGTTCACGTTAGGACGTTTCCTCTATGTTTAGATTCAGCGAGTTAGAAACACGTTTCTTTTATAATCTGCATTTGGATATTCCAGAGTGAATTAGACTATAGGATGTAATGAGAAATATCTTGCTCTAAAACAAAAAAGCAGGTATCTAGCAGAATCGTTTTCAAGCTGTGCAATCAACTTACACAGTTAAACTGATTTGTGAGAGCAGCAGTTCAGAAATGCTTTCTTTGGAGAATCTGGAAACAGATATTTCCAACCATATACAGGCTTATAAGAACTAGGAGTAAGACTGCCTTTAAAACAGAGGAGAAACATCTCGTTCAAACTGCTCTGGTTAGTGTTCGTTCACCTTAAGAAGTTGCAACTATGTTTAGATTCAGCGAGTTAGAAACACGTTGCTTTTATAATCTGCCTTTGGACATTCCAGAGTGAATTAGACTATAGGACGTAATGAGAAATATCTTGCTCTAAAACAAAAACGCAGCTATCTAGCAGAATGGTTGTCAATCTGTACCATCAACTTACAGAGTGAAACTGATGTGTGTGTGCAGCAGTTCAGAAATCCTTTCTTAGGAGAATCTGGAAACAGATATTTCCAGCCATATGTAGGCATATAAGAACTGGCAGTAAGACTGCGTTTAAAACACAGCAGAAACGTCTAGTTCAAACTGCTTTGCTTTGTGTTCGCTCACCTTAGGAAGTTGCATCTATGTTTAGTTTCAGCTTGTTAGACACACTTTTCTTCTAAAAGCTGCGTTTGGGTATTCTAGAGAGAATGAGACTATAGGCTCTAATGAGAAATATCTTGCTCTAAAACAAAAACGCAGCTATCTAGGAGAATGGTTGTGAAGCTGCACAATCAACTTACAGAGTTCAAGTGATGGGTGTGTGCAGCAGTTAAGAAATGTTTTCTTTGGAGAATCTGGTATTTTAAGCCATATACAGGCATATGAGAACGAGAAGTGAGACTGCGATTAAAACACAGGGGAAACGTCTATTTCATACTGCTCTGCTTTGTGTTTGCTCACCTAAGCAAGTGGCGTCTATGTTTAGATTAAGCGAGGTACAAAAACGTTTCTTCTAAAAGCTACGTTTGGATATTCCAGAGTGACTGACACTATAGGCTGTAAAGAGAAATATGTTGGTCTAAAACAAAAACGCAGCTATCTAGCAGAACGGTTGTTAAGCTGTACAATCAACTTACAGTGTTAATCTGATGTGTAAGTGCAGCAGTTAAGAAATCCTTTCTTTTGACAATCTGGAAACCGGTATTTCCATCCATTTACAAGAATACCAGAACGAGCAGTAAGAATGCGTTTAAAACACAGGAGAGATGTCGAGTTTAAACTGCTCTGCTTTGTTTTCATTCACCTTAGGAAGTTGCATCTATGTTTAGATTCAGTGAGTAAGAAACAAGCTTCTTCTAAAAGCTACATTTTGATATT
>NW_022439591.1:2271-8992 GCF_009761245.1 Sapajus apella
AAAAAAAAACGCAGCTATCTAGCAGAATGGTTGTCAAGCTGTACACTCAACTTACAGAGTTACACTGATGTGTGTGTGCAGCAGTTTAGAAATCGTTTCTTTGGAGAATCTGGAAACAGACATTTCCAGCCTTATGCAGGCATATAAGAAGTCGCAGTAGGACTGCGTTTAAAACACAGGAGAAACATCTCTTTCAAACTGCTCTGTTTTGTGTTCACTCACCTTAGGAAGTTGCATCTATGTTTAGATTCAGAGAGTTAGAAAACCGTTTCTTCTAAAAGCTGAGTTTGGATATTCCAGAGTGAATGAGACTGTAAGCTGTAATGAGAAATATCTTGCTCTAAAAGATAAACGCAGCTATGTAGTAGAATGGTTGTCAAGCCGTACAGTCAACTAACAGAGTTAAACTGACGTGTGTGTGTCGCAGTTCAGAAATCCTTTCTTTAGAGAATCTGGAAACAGATATTTCCATCCATATGAGAACTATCAGTAAGACTCTCTTTAAAACACAGGAGAGACGTCGAGTTCAAACTGCTCTGCTTTGTGTTCCCTCACCTAAGGAAGTTGCATCTGTGTTTCAATTCAGCGAGTTACAAACACGTTTCATCTAAAATCTGGGTTTGGATATTCCAGAGTGACTGAGACTATAGGCTGTAATGAGAAATATCATTCTCTAAAATAAAAACGCAGTTATCTAGCAGAATGGTTGTCAAGCTGTACAATCAACTTACAGAGTTAAACTTATGTGTGTGTGCAGCAGTTCAGTAGTCCTTTCTTTGGAGAATATGGAAACAGATATTTCCATCCACATACAGGCAAATGAGAACTAGCAGTAAGACTACCTTTAAAACACAGGAGAGACGTCGAGTTCAAACTGCTCTGCTTTGTGTTCGCTCACCTAAGGAAGTTGCATATGTGTTTTGATTCAGCGAGTTACAAACACGTTTCTTCTAAAATCTGCGTTTGGATATTCCAGATTTACTGTGGCTATAGGCTGTAATGAGAAATCTGTTGATCTAAAACAAAAACGCAGCTATATAGCAGAATGGTTGTTAACCTGTAGAATCAACTCAAAGAGTTAAATTGATGTGTGTGTGCAGCAGTTCAGAAAGGCTTACTTTGGATAATCTAAAACAGATATTTCCAGCCATATACAGGCATATGAGAACTAGCAGTAAGACTGCGTTTAAAACACAGGAGAAACGTCTAGTTCAAACTGCTCTGCTTTGTGTTCCTTTACCTTAGGAAATTGCATCTATGTGTACATTCGGCGAGATAGAAACACGTTTCTTCTAAAAGGTGCTTTTGGATATTTCAGAGTCAATGAGACTGTAGGCTGTAATGAGAAATATCTTGCTCTAAAAGAAAAACGCAGCTATCTAGCAGAATGGTTTTCAAGCAGTATAATTAATTTACAGAGTTAAGCTGATGTGTGTGTGCAGCAGTTCAGAAATATTTTCTTTGGAGAGTCTGGAAACAGATATTTCCACCAGCATACAGGCACATCAGAACTGGAAGTAACACTGCGTTTGAAACACAGCAGAAACGTCTAGTTCAAATGCTATGCTTTGTGTTCGCTCACCTTAGGAAGTTGCATCTATGTTTAGCTTCAGCTTGTTAGAAACACTTTTCTTCTAAAAGCTGCGTTTGGATATTCTAGAGAGAATGAGACTATAGGCTCTAATGAGAAATACCTTGCTCTAAAACAAAAACGCAGCTATCTAGGAGAATGGTTGTGAAGCTGTACAATCAACTTACAGAGTTAAAGTGATGGGTTGGTGCAGCAGTTAAGAAATGTTTTCTTTGGAGAATCTGGTATTTTAAGCCATATACAGGCATATGAGAACGAGAAGTAAGACTGCGATTAAAACACAGGGGAAACGTCTATTTCAAACTGCTCTGCTTTGCGTTCGTTTACCTTAGGAAGTTGCATCTACGTTTAGATACAGCCAGTTAGAAAACCGTTTCTTCTAAAAGCTGAGTTTGGAGATTCTAGAGTGAATGAGAGTATAGGCTGTAATGAGAAATATCTGGCAATAAAACAAAAATGCAGCTATCTAGCAGAATCGTTGTCAAGCTCTACAATCAACTTACAGAGTTAAACTGATGTGTGAGAGCAGCATTTCAGAAATGCTTTCTTTGGAGAATCTGGAAACACATATTTCCAGCCATATACAGGCATATAAGAACTAGCAGTAAGACTGCGATTAAAACACAGGGGAAACGTCTATTTCAAACTGCTCTGCTTTGTGTTTGCTCACGTTAGCAGGTGGCATCTATGTTTAGATTAAGCGAGTTAGAAACACGTTTCTTCTAAAAGCTGCGTTTGGATATTCCAGAGTGACTGAGACTATAGGCTGTAAAAAGAAATATGTTGGTCTAAAGCAAAAACGCAGCTATCTAGCAGAACGGTTGTTAAGCTGTACAATCAACTTACAGAGTTAAACTGATGTGTAAGTTCAGCAGTTCAGAAATCCTTTCTTTGGACAATCTGGAAACCGTTATTTTCAGCCATTTACAATAATACCAGAACGAGCAGTAAGAATGCGTTTAAAACACTGGAGAAACGACTAGTTCAAACACCTCTGCTTTATGTTCCTTCACCTTAGGAGGTTGCATCTATATTTAGATTCAGCGAGTTAGAAACACGTTTCTTTTCAAAGCTGCGTTTGGATATTCCAGAGTGTTTGGGCTCCAAGGAGAAATATATTGATCTAAACCAAAAACGCAGCTATCTAACCAAATGGTTGTTAACCTGTAGAATCAACTTACAGAGTCAAACTGATGTGTGTGTGCAGCAGTTCAGAAATCGTTTCTTTGGAGAATATGGAAACATCTATTTCCAGCCATATACAGGCATATAAGAACTGGCAGTAAGACTGCGTTTTAAACACAGGAGAAACATCTCGTTCAAACTGCTCTGCTTTGTGTTCGCTCACCTTCGGAATTTGCATCTATTTTTAGATTCAGCGAGTTAGAAACACGTTTATTCTAATAGCTGCGTTTGGATATTCCAGAGTGAATGAGACTATAGGCTGCAATGAGAAATATCTGGCTCTAAAACAAAAAAGCAGCTATCTAGCAGAATCGTTGTCAAGCTCTGCAATCAACTTACAGATTTAAACTGATGTGTGAGAGCAGCAGTTCAGAAATGCTTTCTTTGGAGAATCTTGAAACAGATATTTCCAGCCATATACAGGCATATAAGAACTAGCAGTAAGAGTGCCTTTAAAACGCAGGAGAAACATCTCGTTCAAACTGCTCTGCTTTGTGTTTGCTCACCTTAGCAAGTGGCATCTATGTTCAGATTAAGCGAGTTAGAAACACGGTTCTTCTAACAGCTGCGTTTGGATATTCCGGAGTGACTGAGACTATAGGCTGTAAAGAGAAATATGTTGGTCTAAAACAAAAACGCAGCTATCTAGCAGAATGGTTGTTAAGCTGTACAATCAACTTACAGAGTTAAAGTGATGTGTAAGTGCAGCAGTTCAGAAATCCTTTTTTTGCACAATAGGGAAGGAGATATTTCCAGACGTATACAGGCATATAAGAACTAGCAGTAAGACTGCGTTTAAAACACGGGAGAAACGTCTAGTTCAAACTGCTCTGCTTTGTGTTCGCTCACCTTCGGAAGTTGCATTTATGTTTAGATTCAGTGAGTTAGAAAAACGTTTCTTCTCAAAGCTGCGTTTGGATATTACAGAGTGATTTAGACTATAGGCTGTAATAAGAAATATCTTGGTCTAAAAAAAAACGCAGCTATGTAACACAATGGTTGTTAATCTGTACAATCAACTTACAGAGTTAAACTGATGTGTGTGTGCAGCAGCTCAGAAATCTTGTCTTTGGAGAATATGGAAACAGAAATTTCCAGCCATATACAAGCATATAAGAACTGTCAGTAAGACTGCGTTTAAAACACAGGAGAAACATCTCGTTCAAACTGCTCTGCTTTGTTTTCGCTCACCTTAGGATTTTGCATCTATGTTTAGATTCAGCGAGTTAGAAACATATTTATTCTAAAATTGTTTTTGGATATTCCAGAGTGACTGAGAGTACAGGCTGTAATGAGAAATATCTTGCTCTAAAACAAAAACGCAGCTATCTAACAGAATTAACGTTAGGCTGTACAATCAACTTACAGCGGTAAACTGATATGTGTGTGCAGAAGGTCAGAAATGCTTTCTTTGGAGAATCTGGACACAGATATTTCCAGCCATATACCGGCATATGAGAACCAGTAGTAAGACTGCGTTTAACATACAGGAGAAACGTCTAGTTCAAACTACTCTGCTTTGTGTTCACTCACCTTAGGAAGTAGGGTCTATGTTTAGATTTAGCGAGTTAGGGGGGGAGGATCCAAGATGGCCGTTTAGGAACAGCTCAGGATTGCAGCTCCCAGTGAAAGTGCAGAGGGTAAGTGGACGCCGCTTTTTTATTGCCCACAGACTAGGAAATTCCCGGGAAGAGGTGCTCCACGCTCGCCAGCACGGCTGTTGTGGCCAGTGCTGCTGTGCCGGCCAGCGCTGCTGCTTTGCCCCGCGCGGCTGCTTTGTCGGCGCCCCAGAGCCGCGGTTCTCCGTACAAAATACACCGGTCCGGGTGCCCTTTTGGCTGGTGATTGGAGCCACGGGAAGTCGCCCATATGCTGATTCAAAAAGGGGACTGAGCAGAGAACCAGGACAGTAGATTCCAGGGCAAAAAAAAAAAAAAGAAAAAAGAAAAAAAAGCGCCACAAACCTCAGTGCCGCTGTTTAAGCAAGCGCAGTGAGTGGCCGCAGGGGAAAACAAACAGACCCCGGCGCCTCTTCAACAGGCGACTGGAACACCAACTTAAAAAAGGCTCTGAGGCAGGGAGCCAGGCGATCAGGCTCGGCTGGCCCAACCCCCATAAAAGAACAGCAACCAGAAACTCTGGATTGAGAATTTCACAGCGAGCGCAGCTGAACCCGGGACAGTCCAGCTCTGTGGGGGAGGGGCGTCCGCCATTACCGAGGCAGCCCGCCGTTGCCAAGGCAACACGCCACAGCAGAGACTCCGCCCCAACAGAGGCGGGCCACCATCACCAAAGCAGTTCTAACTACACCCATATAAACAGGACTGCAGAGAAGTTCACTCGGCAGCCGGGCGCAGCCCACAGCAGCTCAGCAAAGCTGCTATAGGCCGACAGTGACTAGGCTGCCTCCTTGCTGGACTGGGCAGGTCTGAAGGAAAAAAAGAAAAAAAAAAAAAAAAGAAGGCAGCAGCATAACGGAAACTCATAAATAAAGCCCTAAATCCCTGGGACAGAGCACCTGGGAACAAAAAGCAGTTTATGAGTTCTGCTGCAGCAGACCTAAAAGTACCTGCCCAGCAGCTCTGAATGAACAACAACAGAGCTCACAGTTCACCATTTGAGCTCCTATAAAGAAAAGACCATCTCCTCAAGCAGCTCCCTGACCCCTATATATCCAAAAAGACACCTCATAGAGGAGAGATCAGATTGACACTAGGCGGGTATCCTTCTGGGACAAAGATAGCAGAAGAAGAAAACTGGTAACAACCCTTGCTGTTCAACAGCTGCTGCAGGTGAACCCCAGGCAAGCAGGGCCTGGAGTGAACCTCAGCAGACCTACAGCAGAGGGGCCAGACTGTCAGAAGGAAAACCAAGAAGCAGAAATAACCTCATCATCAACAAACAGAACGTCAATCTGAAAGATCTGAGTCCCAATCTGAAAGCCAGCAACTACAAAGTCGACAGGTGGATAAATCCTTAAGGATGGGAAGAAACCGGCGCAAAAAGGATGAAAACACCCGAAACCAGAACACCTCTCCTCCTAAAAGGGATCACAACTCCTCGCCAGCAAGGGAACAAGGTTGGATGGAGAACGAGTGTGATGAAATGACAGAATCAGAATTCAGAAGGTGGGTAGTAAGAAACTTCTGTGAACTTAAAGAACATGTTCTAACCAAATGCAAAGAAACTAAGAACCTTGAAAAAAGATTTGACGAAATGCTAACAAGAATGGACGAAATAGAAAGGAATATAAGTGAATTGATGGAGCTGAAAACTGCAACACGAGAACTTCGTGAAGCATGCACAAGTATCAACAGCCGACTTGACCAAGCAGAAGAAAGGATATCAGAGGTCGAAGATCAACTCAATGAAATAAAACGGGAAGGCAAGACTGGAGAAAAAAGGGTAAAAAGGAACGAACAAAGTCTCCAAGAAATGTGGGACTATGTGAAAAGACCTAATCTACGTTTGATAGGCGTACCCGAATGCGACGAAGAGAATGAATCCAAGCTGGAAAATACTCTGCAGGATATTATCCAGGAAAACTTCCCCAACCTAGCAAGGCAGGCAAACATTCAAGTCCAGGAAATACAGAGAACACCACAAAGATATTCGTCAAGAAGAGCAACCCCAAGGCACGTAATCGTCAGATTCACCAGGGTCGAAATGAAGGAGAACATAGTAAGGGCAGCCAGAGAGAAAGGTCGGGTTACCCACAAAGGGAAGCCCATCAGACTCACAGCAGATCTCTCAGCAGAAATCCTACAAGCCAGCAGAGAATGGGGGCCAATATTCAACATCCTTAAAGGAAAGAACTTTCAACCCAGAATCTCCTATCCAGCCAAACTAAGCTTCATAAGTGAAGGAAAAATAAAATCCTTTGGGAACATGCAAGTACTCAGAGATTTCGTCACCACCAGGCCAGCTCTACAAGAGCTCCTGAAA
>NW_022439592.1:0-8991 GCF_009761245.1 Sapajus apella
ATAGTCTATAGACTATAGACATATATATATATATATTTATAGTCTATAGTCTATAGACTATAAATATATATAAATATATATATATATTTGAGATTGGATCTCTCTCTGTTGCCCAGACTATATATATATATATGGCACTTAATAAAATGACAACATTTATAAATGATTACACACATAATCCCTGATAATTGTGATAAGTACAATGAAGATAAATAAAGACAGGTAACTGAGCTGGCCTGGGGTGGTCAGAGAAAACTGGCCTGAGGAGTAACAAGTAAGCTGTTATCAGAAAAGCAGGGAGAGGAGATGGAGGTTGCTGCAGGTAGGAGCATACCAAAATGGGGAGGAATGTGGTCCTGTGAAGAAGGGATGTGAGGCTCCTGGTGCTGGAATGCAGGACTGCGGGCTCTGGGTGAGAGGAACGGGAGGAGGATGAAAAATGAGCAGAGGCATTAGTTGAATGCCATGGAATGTCACAGTTGACTCTGCTGGGGCAAGAGTCAGTTTTGTCTCCACTCACTTGTCATGTGACCTGGGGCAAGCCATGAAGCCTCTCTGTGCCTCAGTTCCTTCACCTGTAAAATGGAGATGTTTTGGTAACTTAACTCATAAGGGATGTACAAATAGACTGTTCATTTATTCAATAAATATTTCCTGAGTGAACACAAAAGTGCCAGGCACTGGGAGAATTATGGTGATTTACCCTTCATTTATATCCAGCACTGAGATCACACATATTGGTGAATAGCAGGTGTAGCCAGTTAAGGGTGTAGTTCATGGAACCAGCTTGCTGTACTGACATCTCAGCATCAAGCCTTCCCAGCCCAGTGTCCTTTAGAACACTATTTAAATTCTGTAAGCTTTAGTTTTGCCATCCATAAAGTAGGAATAACAATGATGTCTTCTCCTAAAGTTATTGTAAGTGAGATGACATGTGCAGAGCGCTAGCCCTGCCCTTTTAATAAGACATACACTGTAATAAGACATACACGTTTGTTTTTTCTCATTCTGGCTTCTGGAACAAATGGAGGTTTAATGGAATGTTATCGTGAACTTGTTATTGGAGATGAAAATCCCTTACACATTAACCGGAGTCTTCTAGTTTTCTCACTACGTTCTGCTTGTGAGTTCTGGTTTTTTGAAAGCCACTTGGATCAATAACATCTGACATCCTCAAAGCAGGGTCACAAGAACAAATAGTAGGACACGTGCCTCCCATCCTCCAAAACCAGAAATTGCCTCACAGATGGTTGGCAGTTCTGAATCGACAAATTTCCTCTACATTTAGAAATGAAAAGCCAACTGTCATTTCAAATTAAGAAATGTTGCTTTACCTTTTGGTACCATTCTTACCATTAGCTTACGTGGCACTCAGGCTAGAAGGATGTGGCCTGTCTATATCAGGAGTTTGCCATATTTTGAGGTTCTCAGTGTAATTATTGAAATGTTGCCTGCATGCTCCACCAGTCAAGGCTGAGGCAGACTTCCTTGGTGTGCTTTTCGTACCTCAATTTGCTGATTCTTAGCTGTGCATTGGTGGGGATTTTGCCTGTTGGTCTGCTTTGTGCTAATGTGGTACCCCTTGGCCAATCAGGGGCCTGAGAATTTGCTCCAATATTAGATTAAGTAGATGCTTTCTCTGTTGAACTTTTAGTAAAAGATACAGTTGCAGAAAAAGAAAAATGCCAGGATAATGTAAAAACACATGAGTGTTCACAGACATGTAATGCTACTGTAATGAATGCCCTTTTCTCCCTCTCTCCTGCCTAGTAAATGATTATGCATGTTTTTAGAGTCAGGTTCAGTGATACATCCTCCATGATGTCATCCCCGATCTCCACGGGCCTCCTCTGTTTCTTTGTGCACTGCTCTATTCTGTAATTATTGACATAAGAAAACTGTGTTTCTTATGTGTCTATCCTCCAGGGCAGAAACTATCTTTACTTTCATTCCCCCAGTACCAACCATAGTGCCTGGCACAGGGGAAGAAAGGTATATGCTTCCCCTTGAAATGAAATTCACTACCATCCTCACTCTATATGCCAGGGAAGAGGAAAATGAAGTTGCTTCTATTTGAGGCAGAGAAGAGTGTGTGAATACAATCATTTAATTTCTTTCCTTCTCCAATCTCCTCCCTTCACCCAGCACTTTTTTTTTTTTTTTTTTTTTTTTGCTGATGTTTACTCATCACATTAGCATTTTTAGTCTTTCTTTAAAAATGACTAGGTAGAGCCGTTTTATCCTGGGAAAGAAAAAGCACCTAACCCTTGCTGCTGAGTTAGCACTTCTTAACTAGATCATGCTAAATCTCTGAGTATCTGGAAAGCCATTTTCTCCCTTTTTTAAAAATGCGAAATATTCACTTTAAGTGGTTGTTGGTGGGAAACTACCTTTATACAATGGTAGCCTCCAAGGACACCCCCAGAGGTCACAAAATGGAAAGCCTAATAGACAGACTAAATTCAAATACTTGAATCATGTTTAAAATATCTAGGAGGAAGCAGGGGCTAAAGAGATGGAGTAGGTTAACACATGTAGGATTGGGTGTGAGCAGCAGGAAGCACCAGCCCACCCAGTTCCTGTGTTATTCATTGCTCACATGGTCTGTTTTTTTTTTTTCTCTCTCTCTCTGCTGCATCAGCTTCTTTGATGATGGTGTGATTATGAGGACTAGAGCTGAGGTTAACAAAAAGGGAGGGGCTTCAGCAAATGGGAGGTTTCTGGAGCCCACGTGCTTCCTCTGTTAGAAATACCCAGGAGCAAGTAATCCTGGCTACAGCTGTAATTCACCATTTAATTTGGTAAGCAGTGATGGGTTTTCTTAGCATTTCTCAAGGAGAGTTCATGTGGGGCCAGAATGGATATGAAATGGATGTCAATGATGGGTGTTGGTTTAGGGGCGACATGACTATCATTCTGCAGGTGGCATGATTTGCACATTATGACTTGGTCCTCCCATCTCATTCTATTTATAAGTAATACTCTTATTCAATCCTTTTTATTTGTATTCAACACACTTATATTCTACTTATTTGATATGTGTTTAGCACATTTCACAGGTTTTTAACTTGCTCTCTATATTTAACACTTCTTGTGGGCTTTATCTGTCCCATTTGTTTTTCTTGTTCTCTCTAGTGGAATGGCATATTCTTAAGTAATACAGCAAACACACATGATGGTGGTTGAATATGGGAGTACAATATTCACTATAGGTCCCCATTAATTGGGTTTCATTGGTTGCTCTTTTAACTCCAGGAAAAAAGCAGGCTGCTGCAAAGTAGGTGACATGTCACTATTTTTAGTAGTTGACAACTTTATGTTTTATGTTAATTTGGAAAATCGGCAGAGGAGAAAAATTGTAGAAGCTAGGTTTTTTAATAGATGGAATTTGCCCTCAGTACTCTCTTTTGCTATGCAGCTATGAGCAGGATCAGGTGATTAACTGAAATGAAATGTCAAGACTAGGAAAGAATTTGGAGATCATGGAATTCAGTAGTCTTAATTTTCAGATGTAGAGTGTGAGGTTCAGAGAGGTAAGGTATTTTATCCAAAGTCACCCAGGTAGTTATCTGCAAAATTCAGAGTGATCTCAGTCCTATGAAACCTGTCCAGTGTTTCAGCCTACATACTGTAAGAAATAGAACTACTTTGTTGTATTTTTTAAGCATTTAAATCATGGTCAAAGTTTACTTTAAAGGGTTTCTCTGAAGATGAGAATGCACATAAAGCCTCAATATATCAAAACAGATGTTCCTTACATTTCAGTCTAGTTAGTGCTAATGGGGTCTCTTTACTTCAGTGTGCCAATCATTTATAAAAAGAAATAAGAAAAGCCAGCATAAGAAATGTTCCATTTTCTTGGAGGGTTGAGAGAGAAGTATGGTAGTACTAGATCAGATTATTAAATAGGGGTGTCCTGCAAAGAAGTGAGGCTTATTTAGCACCAAAAAATCATTAAAATAAATTTTCATGGCCATGAGCATTTAAGAAGGACCCATTTATCTTCTGGTTTTCCAAAAGATGTATTATTTTCTGACCATAACATATGTGGTTACTTGAAGCATTAATATAAATGAGAAAAATAAATGGAAACTACATTAATTAATTCAACAAATCTTTACTGGATGCCTATTTTGTGACAGGCACTGAGAACTGTGGATCAAACAATAGATAAATGAGTATGCCTGCCCTCAATGGAACTTACAGTCTAGTGGGAAAAGAAAGGAAATAATATGAGGTAACAAACTTGAAACAAGACTGTGATAAATGATATCAACAAATAATAAGTGGATTACAATACATATATTATGACAAGTCAAATGGAGAAAATACCCAGACTGGAGCATTAGAGACACATTAATGCAGAGCTTGCCTTGGAGTGGCCAGAAGATTGCATTTACAGTGAAAGCTGAAGGAGAAGGAGTCAGGCACATGAAAAGGAGAGAGAAGAGCACTATAAGCAGAGAGACAAGCATGAAGATCTGAGGCAGGAGTGGGCCTGGTGTGTTCCTCTAGTGACCAAGAAGAAGAGTGTGAATGGGGTGGGAGAGGTAGGCAAGAATCAGTTTGTGTGCAATTTTGCAGGCATGCTGTAGTGATTGGATTTTATCCTATGAGCAATGCAAAGCCATTGGAGGATTTTAAGCAGAAGGCTAAAATAACTTGGACTTGGGCTTTAAAAAGAGCACGTTGGGAGGATCCAAGATGGCCATTTAGGAACAGCTCAGGATTGCAGCTCCCAGTGAAAGCGCAGAGGGTGAGTGGATGCCGCATTTTTATTGCCCACAGACTAGGCAATTCCCAGGTGGAGGAGCTCCACAGGCCACCAGCGCCACTGTTTTGGCCAGCGCGGCTGTGCCGGCCGGCGCCGCTGCTTTGCCCCGTGCAATTGCTTTGTCGGCGCCCCAGAGCAGCGGTTCTCTGTACAAAATACACCGGTCTGGGTGCCCTTTTGGCTGGCGATTGGAGCCATGGGAAGTCGCCCATTCATCTGTTTAAAAAGGGGACTGAGCAGGGAACCAGGACAGTAGATTCCAGGGCAAAAAAAAAAAAAAAAAAAGCACCACAAACCTCAGTGCTGCTGTTTAAGCCAGCGCAGTGAGTGGCCGCAGGGGAAAACAAACAGACCCTGGTGCCTCTTCAATAGGCGACTGGAATACCAACTTAAAAAAGGCTCTGAGGCAGGGAGCCAGGCGATCAGGCTTGGCTGGTCCCACCCCCACAAAAGAACAGCAATCAGAAACTCTGGATTGAGAGTTTCACAGCAAGCACAGCTGAACCCAGGACGGTCCAGCTCTGTGGGGGAGGGGCGTCCGCCATTACCGAGGCAGCCTGCCACGATGGAGGTAGTCAGCCAATGCTGAGGCAGCCCGCCGTTGCCAAGGCAACACGCCACGGCAGAGAGACTCCACCTCAACAGAGGCGGGCCACCATCGCCAAAGCAGTTCTAACTACGCCCATATAAACAGGACTGCAAGGAAGTTCACTCGGCAGCTGGGCGGAGCCCACAGCAGCTCAGCAAAGCCTCTATAGGCCAACAGTGACTAGGCTGCCTCCTTGCTGGGCAGGGCAGGTCTGAAGGAAAAAAAAAAGAATGCAGCAGCATAACGGAAACTCATAAATAAAGCCCTAAATCCCTGGGACAGAGCACCTGGGAACAAAAAGCAGTTTATGAGTTCTGCTGCAGCAGACCTAAACATACGTGCCCAGCAGCTCTGAATGAACAACAGGGCTCACAGCTCACCATTTGAGCTCCTATAAAGAAGAGACCGTCTCCTCAAGCAGCTCCCTGACCCCTATATATCCAAAGAGCCACCTCATAAAGGAGAGATCAGATTGGCACTAGGCGGGTATCCTTCTGGGACAAAGATAGCAGAAGAAGAAAACTGGTAACAACCCTTACTGTTCAGCAGCTGCTGCAGGTGAACTCCAGGCAAGCAGGGCCTGGAGTGAACCTCAGCGGACCTACAGCAGAGGGGCCAGACTGTCAGAAGGAAAACCAAGAAACAGAAATAACCTCATCATCAACAAACAGAACGTCAATCTGAAAGATTTGAGACCCAATCCGAAAGCCAGCAACTACAAAGTCGACAGGTGGATAAACCTTAAAGATGGGAAGAAACCAGTGCAAAAAGGATGAAAACACCCGAAACTGGAATGCCTCTCCTCCTACAAGGGATCACAACTCCTCACCAGCAAGGGAACAAGGTTGAATGGAGAACGAGTGTGATGAAATGACAGAATCAGACTTCAGAAGGTGGGTAGTAAGAAACTTCTGTGAACTTAAAGAACGTGTTCTGACCAAATGCAAAGAAACTAAGAACCTTGAAAAAAGATTTGACGAAATGCTAGTGAGAATGGACAAAATAGAAAGGAATATAAGTGAATTGATGGAGCTGAAAAATGCAACATGAGAACTTCGTGAAGCATGCACAAGTTTCAACAGCCGAATTGACCAAGCAGAAGAAAGGATATCAGAGGTCGAAGATCAACTCAATGAAATAAAACGGGAAGGCAAGACTGGAGAAAAAATGGTAAAAAGGAATGAACAAAATCTCCAAGAAATGTGGGACTATGTGAAAAGACCTAATCTATGTTTGATAGGCGTACCCGAATGCGACGAAGAGAATGAATCCAAGCTGGAAAATACTCTTCAGGATATTATCCAGGAAAACTTCCCCAACCTAGCAAGGCAGGCAAACATTCAAGTCCAGGAAATACAGAGAACACCACAAAGATATTAGTCAAGAAGAGCAACCCCAAGGCACATAATCGTCAGATTCACCAGGGTTGAAATGAAGGAGAAAATACTAAGGGCAGCCAGAGAGAAAGGTCGGGTTACCCACAAAGGGAAGCCCATCAGACTCACAGCAGATCTCTCAGCACAAACCCTACAAGCCAGAAGAGAGCGGGGGCCAATATTCAACGTCCTTAAGAAAAGAACTTTCAACCCTGAATCTCCTATCCAGCCAAACTAAGCTTCATAAGTGAAGGAAAAATAAAATCCTTTGGGAACATGCAAGTACTCAGAGATTTCGTCACCACCAGGCCAGCTCTACAAGAGCTCCTGAAAGAGGCTCTACACGTATAAAGGAACAACAAATACCAGCTCAACTAAAGGGCAAAACACCCAGCTAGCACCAAAATGGCAGTATCAAATTTGCACATAACAATATTAACCCTAAATGTAAATGGACTAAATGCCCCAATCAAAAGACACAGACTGGCTCTACACGTATAAAGCCAGTCTTTATACAACAAACAACTATATGCACATAAACTAATAAACCTGGAAGAAATGGATAAATTCCTCGACACTTGCCTCCTGCCAAACCTAAACCAGGAAGAAGCCGAAACCCTGAACAGACCCATAACAAGGTCTGAAGCTGAGGCAGCAATTAAGAGCTTACCACCCAAAAAACGCCCAGGTCCAGACGGGTTCACAGCCGAATTCTACCAGACATACAAAGAGGAGCTGGTACCATTCCTTCTGAAACTATTCCAAACTATACAAAAAGAGGGAATTCTTCCCAAATCATTTTATGACACCAACATCATCCTGATTCCAAAACCGGGCAGAGACTCAACAAGAAAAGAAAACTTCAGGCCAATATCCATGATGAACATAGATGCAAAAATCTTCAATAAAATACTGACAAGCCAATTGCAACAGCACATCAAAAAGCTTATCCACCATGATCAAGTAGGCTTCATCCTGGGGATGCAAGGCTGGTTCAACATACGCAAGTCTATAAACATAATTCACCACATAAACAGAACCAAAGACAAAAACCACATGATTATCTCAATTGATGCAGAGAAGGCCTTTAACAAAATTCAACAGCCCTTTATGCTAAAAACCCTCAATAAGCTAGGTATTGATGGAATGTATCTCAAAATAATAAAAGCTATTTATGACAAACCAACAGCCAATATCATACTGAATGGGCAAAAACTGGAAGCATTCCCCTTGAAATATGGCAGCAGACAAGGATGCCCTCTCTTACCACTGCTATTCAATATAGTAATAGAAGTTCTAGCCAGAGCAATCAGGCAAGAAAAAGAAATAAAGGGCATTCAAATAGGAAAGGAGGAAGTCAAATTGTCTCTATTTGCAGATGACATGATTGTATATCTAGAAGACCCCATCGTCTCAGCCCCAAATCTCCTGAAACTGATAAGCAAGTTCAGCAAAGTCTCAGGATACAAAATCAATGTGCAAAAATCACATGCTTTCCTATACACCAATAACAGACTTAAAGAGAGCCAAATCAAGAACAAACTTCCGTTCACAATTGCCACAAAGAGAATAAAATACCTAGGAATACAACTAACAAGGAACGTAAAGGACCTCTTCAAGGAGAACTACAAGTCATTGCTCAGCGAAATAAGAGAGGACACAAACAGATGGAGAAACATTCCATGTTCATGGTTAGGAAGAATCAATATCCTGAAAATGGCCCTACTTCCCAAAGTAATTTACACATTCAATGCTATCCCCATCAAGCTACCAATGACCTTCTTCGCAGAACTGGAAAAAACCACCTTAAACTTCATATGGAACCAAAAGAGAGCCTGCACAGCCAAGTCAATTCTAAGCAAAAAGGACAAAGCGGGAGGCATCACACTACTGGACTTCAAACTATACTACAAGGCTACAGTAATCAAAACAGCATGGTACTGGTACCAAAACAGAGATATAGACCAATGGAACAGAACAGAGGTCTCGGAGGCAACGCAACATGTCTACAACCATCTGATCTTTGACAGACCTCACAAAAACAAGCAATGGGGAAAGGATTCCCTGTTTAATAAATGGTGTTGGGAAAGCTGGCTAGCCATGTGCAGAAAACAGAAACTGGACCCCTTCCTGACACCTTAAACTAAAATTAACACCAGATGGATTAAAGACTTAAACATAAGACCTAACACCATAGAAACCCTAGAAGAAAATCTAGGCAAAACCATTCAGGACATAGGTGTAGGCAAGGA